>NC_048595.1:295037117-295337117 GCF_003668045.3 Cricetulus griseus | reverse complement strand
AACCTAACTATCATTCTATCATACCTGCTTTGCAAATGTGCATCATATTTCTGAGGGTATACTCTATAAAGGATTGGTGCTGTTGGAATTGTTGAAAGTCGCAGGCATGATGTGGAAGGGAGTGAAAGTCTACTGCTCTCTGTTAATTATCTCACTCAATCACTCGAACATGTTTTTTCTTCATCATTCCAATTGTACCACATCCTTGTTTCTTCCTAAAAATTTCCTTTAAAAGGAACAGCTGTGGTACGAAGGCAGAAGAACTCGACACTTAAAATTAACTAAATTGAGCTGAAATTAGATGGAAATAGTTGTCCTTCCCCAGGTACTTTTGGGCATAATAAGATAAAGCATAGATGATTTTAGGATGATACTAAAAATTTGACAGGTAATTAATGATTACTTTTCTGATGTTTTATGTATCAATTATCTACTAGCTTAATATTGAGGAAATACATTTGGACTGACTTGGGATATTGTTCAAAGCAATTTTGATTAACATGATTATGAATTGTTATAATATATTATATCATATATATTATTTATTATAGTTTATTCATTCTTTTTCTTTGACCTACTGCATGTTTGTTACTTGGACAGATTTTTTTGTTTCTTTTTAAAAATTCAATAATGGCACAGAAAATATTTTTGCAGAGTAATGTATCAATCTTCATTAACTAGTGGAGTCCAGACTTGTTTGAATTAAGCATCTCAGGATTTCTTCTTCCTGGTTCTTGTAATAGGGCTTCTTGGGGAAAGGTGCGGGTATCTCTTTCGTTGAGCTCCTTTCCCAGATTTTCATGCAGGTGTTCTAAGATAGTGATAAATGACAGATCTTCTATGATTATTTATTCTTCTGCTTATTTACCTTAGAGCTCAGACAAAATGTTCCCCTTTGGAAAGTAAGCCTTCAATTGTTAGTTCAGCTTTAGTTCTACAAAACATCCAAAAAGCAAAAGCCATGCAAATAATTTAGCCTTGTATCCAGTTTTCTTTTTTTTTTTAATTAACACTGTATACCAACATGGTACATTTGTCATAACTAGAGAACCAATATGGGTATTGGTTCTAGCCAAAGCCATGCTTCATTTAAGTTTTCTTTTCCTTAACTAATGCCTTTTCTTGGTCTAGGGTCTCACCTAGAATACTATTTTGCATTTTGTTGACATGCCTCCTTCAGTCTCTCCTTTTTTTGTTGTGACAGTTGTCCAGCCTTTTCTTGTTTCTGATCACTTAAATCATATCCTTTAAAATTATTTTTGAGATATGATAATCACACCATTTCCCCTTCCCTTTCCTCCCTCCAAACCCTTCCACATACCTCTCCTTGCTCTTTTTCAAATTCTTGAACTTTTTAAATTGTTGTTATATACATATATGTATGTGCACACACATTCCTAAATATATTAGTACAACATTCACATCTGTATAATATTACTTGTATGTGTATTTTGGGGATGGCCATTTGGAATAACATTAAGTTCCCATCATCCTTTACTCCCTCCAGTCCTTCTAGGTACCCTCTGTCATCTCTGTCATGCCCTTACCCCATTCAAGTTGATAGATAGTATCTAGTACATTGATTATTAAGAGTACATAGGTTTGGGGTTTTCTTTTCTTTCTTTCTTTTTTTTTTTTTTGAGTACTGCTTTATTGAGAAATGTCTGCTTTTCTCACCCTGGGTTAGGAGATTCTAGGAGAAAGACCACAGATATGTCCATGCATGTGAATGTTACAAAGGAGCATCAAGAGATCCTGTTTGCACAGGGGTAAGATATACTTTTATCTGATCATGTGAATGTTACATAAGACCACCAAGAGATAATTTTTGTAACAATTCTCCATTAGAAAGTTATTCATTCTTCCTTGTTTGTTTCCATGGTCTTTGGAAACAAGCTTATAGTTATGATGTGGTAGGATTATGTAACTCCTTGATTGTGGAGTATCTAAATATATTATACATATTATTCAAATTATAAGAAGGAGATTTTGTTTCTTCATCTGTTTTACTCATGGGTGTGTGTGTGTGTGTGTGTGTGGTGTGTGTGTGTGTGTGTGTGTGTGTGATGCTGCGTATGTGCCATATTGAGTCTTTGGAAGTCAGAGGACAACTCTTAGGAGTCAGTTCTCTCTAGCTATTTTGTAGGATATAATACTGAGGTTGCCAGGCCCTCACACAAGTCCCTTTACCACTGAACCATCTCACCAGCTGTTGTCCTTGTCTGTTTATTTAAACAAATGTATATTAGTGTTACTGTGAGTCATGATCCAGTATTTTCTTTTTTTTTTTCTTTTCCTTTTTTTTTTTTTTTTTTTGCTTAAATTGCTCCATCTCTAGTCACTGGGGCTATGTTAGGTGGCTCCACAGCCCTTTGACATGCCACCATTATTGTTTGCCTTTGCTTTGCTGGAAAGCTCTGCAAGATCCTCCTGGCTTATCCTGAATATTTCCTGCCAATGTCCCAGAGATAGCTATGTCTAAGCAAACTCTGTCTCCTTTAATAGAATCATGATATTGGAAACCAATATGTCAGTGCTGGTACACAATTATCTTCTCAAGAAAAAGAAAAATCTCAAATGATGCGAAGTATACAAGATTAGTTGATAGTATTTACAGGTGAGTTAAGAAGGGAATTATCCAGCCATTTGTTCCTTATATAAAATTATTAGGGACATCTAAAAGCTTTAGTTTATGTGGGTTTTATTTAAGTACTGAACTAAAAATTAGAGCTCAGACCTTTAAAACATGATTATTTAATAAACCATTTAACTAAAACAATAATAAACCTGTTTGTTTATTTAACAAAATAATTTTATAAAACAATCTAAATTTTCTTTTTTTAAACTTTTAATTAGAAAGATTATTTTACATGTCAATCCTAGTTTGCTCTCCCTCCCCTCCTTCCCTGCCCCCCGCTAACTAACATCCTACCTATCCCATACCCTTTCTGCTCCCCAGGGAGAGTGAGGTCTTCCACAGGGGGTCTTCTGAGTCTGTCATATCTTTTGGGATAGGGCCTAGGCTCATCCCCATGTGTCTAGGCTCAGGGAGTATCCCTCCATGTAGGATGGGCTCCCAAAGTCCATTCCTATGATAGGGATACATACTGGTCCACTACAAGGGGCCCCATAGATTTCCAAGGTCTCCTCACTGACACCCACATTCAGGGGGTCTAGATCAGTCCCATGCTGGTTTCCCAGCTACCAGTCTGGGAACCAAGAACTCTCCCTTGTTCAGGTCAGCTGTTTCTGTGGTTTTCACCAGCCTTGTCTGGACCCCTTTGCTCATCAGTCCTCCTTCTCTGCAACTGGAGTCCAGTTCAGTTCAAGGTTTAGCTGTGGGTGTCTGCTTCTACTTCCACCAGCTGCTGGATGAAGGCTATAGGATGGCATATAAGTTAGTCATCAATCTCATTATCAGGAGAGGGCATTTAAGAGTGCCTCTCCTCTGTTGCTTAGATTGTTAGTTGGTGTCATCTTTGTAGCTCTCCAGACATTTCCCTATTGCCTGAACAATCTAAATTTTCAAAATTAAAATTATAAATAATAAACTCATTGCTCTATATTTCCATAAATCTTATTGCTACCTGAGTGAATAAAAAAGAATGAAGTTCTTTTGGTTGAAGTCTATTGAAAATACTCAACCTCACACAAACATAAAGTTGGGAATGACATTTTAACAGCCTTTTCATATAACATTGGAATATCTGTTATGTCTTCGTAAGAAAATGAGTTAGATAAACATATATAGTATGGGTGCATACACACAATATATACATACATATATACAAATAATATATATGTATATATTATATGCCCTGTGTAGTCCCTGAAATCCTTCAGGAGCACCAAAGCTTTCTACAACCACTATGGAGAATGTTAGTTCTTAAATATATTATGTCAAGTATTAACATAAAAAGCAAATACCAGGTAAGTTTATCTTTTACCATGACTTACTCACTGTCTGTTTGGTCACAGATACTTTTCACCGAATATTTTTATTTGTTTCATAGTAAAACGTGAACTAGCATCAACTTAGAAAACAATGACACAGTGGTGGACAATAAGAGAAATTAAATAAAATTGGTGCTGACGATTCATCTTCAGCGGCTATATTTTTTTCTTTTATTCCTTTGTTCCTATTTGTCATTGTAGCTTGTCTTACTGTCACATTTTTCTTTTGACATGGGTCATCAGAGTGACAAGTTTGGTGAGGGGTCACTTGGAAGCATTTTTTCATGCTTAGCATTGATCATCTGTCAGTCACTATAAATGCTTATGTGAGCAATTTTCACCATGAAAACACCTCATGGGGCACTTGAAAGAAAGGAAAGCAGTTTGGCAATAGTGAGAAGGCAAGAGTCCAGCCCAATGCCAATTTTCTGAGTCTGTTTCTCGGCTGGAATGACTGTGAGAGATGATGGATGACTGATATCACTCTCAAGTGTCTTTTATCCTTTAGGATAATTTTGCCAATTTTCCGGTTAAGTTAAATGTCCACAGATGTTTGAAATGAAATCTGCTGATTTGTAACTCAAAGAGTCTAACTGCTAAATTGTTAAAGAATGTCAGTGGAAACTGGCAATTTTCGCTGTAGTTTCAGCAAAAGACCATTGAGTGTCCTGAACATACCCTTGTCATTTCACCGTGGTACAAAACTCTTTCCTAATGGTTTTCTTTTTTTTTTCAGATTAGGAATAATAATAGAATGTCACTGTTTCTAGTATTAGACCCCAGCTGTGTGTGTGTGTCTTTTAGTCAAAGAAAAAAGTTAATATTAGTTCAAATTATCATTTTGTTTTACATTTATTGAAATTGCTACAGATACGGTAAAGAATTTTTTTTCCAAACAGGGTTTCTCTGTGCCTTTGGAGCCTATCCTGGCACTCAGTCTGTAGACCAGGCTGGCCTCGAACTCACAGAGTTCGCCTGCCTCTGCCTCCCAAGTGCTGGGATTAAAGGCCTGTGCCACCAATGCCTAGCTAAGAATTTTATAGAATGTAAAAACATGAATGGTTCCTAATAGATGTAATTGCCAGTCATAAGAAATGGATACGAGCAGGAATGAAGAAGATATAGCTGTATAGATATGTAACTGAACATTTGAAGAAAAGGAAAAGTTACCTTTGTTGCTACTTTGAAATATCCATTAATCCACATTGCAACTTTTAACTATTTCAACCCCTTGGAGAAACGTTACATTCAAGTCTATAAGTTTTAGAGTCTGATTCAATATTTACTAATTTTTATTAATTAATTTATTTTTCACTTATATCTCTTAAGAAACGCCCATGTGAATTTATTCTTTGAGTTTGTATCGAAACCTATTCACAATCCAAATCTGAATTTCTCAATGTGATCGTAAGCTAGAACACTAGGAAACAGCTAGGAGTTTGGTTTCTACCCATACTAAATGAGTTAGAACTCCTGGCAGGACCAGGGCACTGTTAATTTTTAAAGAATAATTTTAAGAGAGTCTATTGCACAATAGCAGTTGAAAGGATAATTTTAGACATGGGTGATGAATACGTTTACATGCCATGCAGCAGGATCAAGAAACTGACAGCTAGCTGTCTAGAGAACTACATTGAGAATGAGCCAAAGGTCACGTATGAGCTCAGTTTAAGAACATTATGGTACATTTGTAATATGTACCTGAATCTCCAGATGGGGGAGCAGTAATTCACACATCAGGTTCCTGATGTCCCTATGTGGTGTTCTCAGTTTAAATGAATCAAAGTTCTTTCCGTGTTTCTCTGATCTTTATATTACAGGACTCTCCACCCACCAATTCATAAAGCTGAGAATTTTATCTTAAGTAATTTTGCTAATACTTTTCCTGAAGGGTGAATTGTAAGATGGACTACTATTTAATATTTTAAACTATTCTTGTCACAGATATGAAGACACACAATTATACACATGCACAATTTAAATATTTACAAAGTGAGTTTGTATTTATTTTAGCCATAGGAAAAAATACAATGAAAAATTTATCCTTGCTATTATCAATATATAGTCTAATCTTATGAACTCAGAAGGGGAAAATCTTCCTTGTAGCTCCAGCTTTGCTAGCTGTCCTTATTTTGTTTTGGCTTATTCAATATTCCTGAGTTGATTTATTTTAGTTTTTTAAATTACTTTGTAAGGGTGCTGAAAATGCTGAGAGAATCATGTAGCCTATCTTGTACATTTGCAAAATTCTCAGAAAATACCAATTACAGTTAGTTATTACTATTGACATTTGATTTTTAACAATTCCATTCCATTTCCCATCACACTTTCTATTTCTGTTTCAGCAATGACCTAAGGCTCAGAACATAGAGCAGAGGCTTGCCATAGGCTATCCTAATGGCAACACCTCCACCAAAATAGAACTACTAAATATATTGTTTGAAAAATATGGCATACAAGTGGAAGGATTAAAATTCAGGTACTAGTTGATGTAGCTTCTAAATTATCTCATAATTTACAAATCATACTTGTTTGCCTTAGGGCATTTGATACTTGCAATAACCTGTTACGTCAGTGTTTTTAAACCCATTTACAGATGAGTAAACAGAGGTTTAAGGAAATAAAACAGTTTGTTTTATATAGCTCATATAATATCAATTAAAATTATAATTATGCCTAAAGTGTCACAGGTGTTTCTGTCCCTAGAGGCATATACTTTTCCTTACACAGGACAGTTTCAAGTTAAGTGAATGACAGACCATCATGTTTATAAACCCAGGATCATGTGCATTTTACTGTAATGGCAAAGGAGAAAACAGAGTTGTTAAAACATGATTTTTATTTCTGTTGCACAAGACTGGTCCTGAAAATTTTGTTATTTGTTCATTGTTTATTTTGTGTAGGTTGTAAGATGATGGAAATTTTACTTATAATAACTGTCTTGCTTACTTTGAAAAAATACCACTTTGGAAGAGATAACTATCTTTATTCTAATAATTTACCTCATTGGGAATTTCTTTTATATGGATAATGAGCTTGCCCCTCCTTTCATAAATGACCATTCCCAGTCGTATTTACAATGAAGATTTGCAATTTTAGGAGATGTTGTCATATCCTGCATCCTGCAGGTGTTAAACATCTTAAGGTCAACATTTCAAAGAAACATCTGAATTTTTATGCCCAATAGAACTTCCATGTGTTTTCTCATGCCCTTGAATTAACCATGCATGCAGAAAATGCATGTGCAAGCCATATGGCAAGAGATGTCTATGTCATTTCCTAGAATCTCTCCTCCAAGGGCCTGGTTTGCATACCAGAGAAATGACAGCTGAAGCCTGTAAGGATTCAAATGCATGATTAAGACCAAACACAAGGATTCAAATACACGATTAAGACCAAACTCTGAAATTATTTTTATAACAAAGATACTCAAATGTACCTAGGTAATTTATTCAGCAAGAACATCAGGTACAGAAGCGTGGATGTTAGCGCATTTGGAAACTGTCTACAAAAGAATGTCTAAATGTATTCTTTCACTAAAATTATCTCAGGCAATAATAATCCTCCAACAGAAATAGAGAAACTGCATGTCAGTTGACTTAGTACTTTCTACTAGGAGTCAGGAGTCATAACTCATGAGGAAGTGTAGCTTTGATGGATTTGGTTCACTTTACTGGCTATGTACTTTTTCATTTACCATAGGCTTTAATATTTCCCATTGTGTTAAACACTATCTAGTATGTACATTAAGGTTGCCAAGCTGATCCCTACCAGCATTTGAGTTAATAACTCCTGTGGGTGGCCAGGCTTGCTGTAACAGCTACCTCCCTTATGTCCTGTGAAATTTGCAACTAAATAAATTTGGGTCTAGTTTCTCATTCAGAGTAAATTAATCATGACCTTAAATTATACTTTATTTTCTTTGAATAATGTGACAAATTTTAAATGTTATGATAATTTATTGTAGAATATAATGTGTTACATTGTGATATCTTCATACATGTATGCTATGTTCTTTGTTCATGTTCACTGTGTATCCTAAAATAATTCAGTGAAATAAAGTAGTTTTCTCTCTTTAATGCCTTTTTATGTCACTATTGCTTATTATTTAATTCATTTTGTAATATGCCTCTGAATTAGTAAGCAGTTTCCTTTGTCTCTTTTGGAGATTAGTGCAAGATTTTCCTTGTTTGTGATTCTGTGGAAGACCCGGGGAAAGCCCTCTTGCTCATATGTGTGGACTCATAGTTTCTGTGTCAGGTCACTTGTAGAATGTGGGTTGTTCCTTAGGGAATAATGTACCCATTGGTGGTATAATTCTTCTTGGATTTTATGATCTACACCGTGAAAATTATACATCTTGTCTGAGAAGGGATTAAATACACAGAATGGAGAAAACAAGGTAAGTGTTAGAAACCATTGGACAAGAATAACCAGCAAGCATGGCCAATAACATAATACAAATTTAAATAAATGAATGTTGACATGCTATTTGTATATTAGTAAGAAGATACTACATAAAGATTTTAAATATAGAAGCATTTTAGGAAACAACTTTAAGGAAGATTGAGTAAGGAGCCCAGGAAACACTTTTCATGAAAAGCAACCATAAAATTGCAAGATTACCAACACCAGCATTTTCTGGACTCTGGAATTTGACTAATTGATTCAGCAAATTAGAAAGTATTTGTTGAAGAAAAACTCCTGAAGCTTGGTAACCATCCTAGGAATCTGTGGCTTTTAATATGTGTCTATTCTCATTCTGCGTTCAAAGTCCTGCCTTCCAGCTTCAACAAAGATTATTCAGGAAAAATCCAGATTTCTAAGTTTAAATTCCAAATGTCAAACCTGAATATGCATGAGTAAATGAGTTTAGACTTGATCCAAGCTGTAAAACCCTTTTAAGATCTCAATTTGTAGATCATCCTATGCTAAAAGCATAGGAGGCAGAAAAAGATATTCAAATTTAACTGAATTTATCCTGGTGGTACCAGATTGCTTAGGACAACTGACAAAACTCCAATTCCATAAAGACATTTTAAAGTTAGTATGTATTTATGGATATACAACTTTGGCAACTAAAGCATCTTTGGAGAAAATAACTAGTTGATAGTGAAGGGTCAAGTGGGTGTTATTAATTAAATGTTTCCTATTTCTCAGCCTTAGTCAGGCATAGGAGTGTGGTCCGAAACTTTTTCACAGGGAATAAGGTTGAGGGTAGGAACAAACATGTACTCCCACTTGATCTAAGGTCCCAATAACAAATCCAAGTTTCAGTCCTCCAAATCCCCCTGGGGAATTAGTGAGTTTGTTTGGTGTGGCTTATAAAGCATGCCAAAACAGCCACACTCCAGTCTTCTACAGCATGGATGTTGGCTTCCTCATAGCTGCATAAATAGAACCCCTGGCCCTAGTCTTTCCAGCCTATGTTTTAGACCCAGCCTTCAGCTACTGAGATCATTTGCAATTAAAGTAGAATTGCATATAACTGGCTAGGAGGAGGAGTGACTGAATACCCAGATAAGTGGCTAATGACCCCCACCCTCTTCTTATATGAGAGAATGTCTGCGATCAGCCAGCCCAGCTGTAAAGGCCTTTGGTTTTGTACAGATGGATAATACTGTGCAACATAGTCACAGAGAAAATTGATGCCTCCTAAAAATAGCTGGTAATTCTTTTGTTGCTTTTACCTAATCATACCAATGTACCCATTTAGAAAACTGGCCGGATGCAGGCTTTTAGCAAAAAAAAAAAAAAAAAAAAAAAAAAAAAAAAGAGTGGCTTTGTGTGGTGTTTGCTATTTCTTCCCCTAGTGGTAGCAATGTTTCAAAACTGCAAACTACAGACAGGACTCAGCAGTTAAGAGCACTTGTAGCAGACATGGGTTTATAATATGGTGACGATAACTCTGGCTTCAGGGGAATGGATGACTCTTCTGATTTCCATGGACTCCTGCATGCACATGGTACACACACACACACACACACACACACACACACACACACATTCAGGCATACATAAATAATACAATAAATAGATAAATAAATAAAAATAAATATTTTAAAAAGAACACAAACCCCAATGTGTAACTAATTACAGAAGCTCTGCATTAAATGAATTTGTTGATATCCCATGAACAAACACAAATTTCATGAAGTTGGGAATCTTGTGAGACTGTGGTTACAGGAAATTGTGAGTCACTAGATTCCACTTTGGTAACAGCCTACCACAGTCTTACCTCCAGCTCCAGTGATTCATTTTTTAGCAGTATACAAGTCACACTTAACGTCTCCTAAGCACCCATGACTTTATGCTGTCATAGCATCAATTAAGAAGTCTATGATCTCATAAACCAGATCAGATACGGTTAAGGATGAGGTGTTTGGGGTGTAGCAACTCTTGATCTAAATAATTATGACCTAAATCCCAAGCACTCTGTCTCTCCATCTATACAACAGTGAACCAGAGAGAGGGGCCAGTAATAAAAAAAAAAAAAAAAAACTTCCATTTCAAATGAATGAGAAGAAGGTATTAATCACTGGACCATGCAATTCAAGTTATTAGTGCTGCTCATATTAAGAGCAGAAAATGTTCCTGGATTAGGGTTGAGCTGTGTTTCCTGGGAATTATTGTCTCAAGGCATGCTATCTACGTCTCTTGTTTCCCAACTCTGAGAACTTTTATCTTCCTCTAAGACAGCTCTCCTCTTCCTCCTCCTTCTCCTCTAGTGCATGGCTCCGGAGCTAATTAAGCATAAACTAAATGAAAAGTTCACAGTAATATAAAATTGATAGGTGTGCATCAACAATTCCATAAAAGTAGTGTAATAATTAATATGAAGTGTAGAAGTCATCTGGTAATTTATCTTTCTATAAGACCTTCAAGTTCTCCCACTGAAGTCCATAATAAGTCACTTTTTCGTATACTCTGAGAGCTTGAACCTTCTTGAATGAAGATATAGAGGAAACTATTTTTTAAGGGAAAAGTAAAGACCCCCTATAATTTATTAGGGTTATTTGATTTTCTATGTTTTCATCTTCCTGAATTATTAGATAATTTAGGCCAAAGAGCTTCAATTCAGTTATTTCTGTATACACAGTTACTCAATATTTGGTTCAACTAACCGATCAATACATGGGTGTTTTGTTTTTTTTTTTTTTTTGATTTGTTGAAATAATTTGTTTCCTAAATTTTTGTTTGTGAGAAATTGATTAATATGCAGGGATGTTTTCTTTGCAATCCCTTGAGAAATTGGTTAAAACTGTTTGATAATTTTAAAAGAGTGATTAACATTGAAAAGATTGGATGTTGGGCTGTATCAGCAAGGGTTACTGTAATAGAAGTAACAGGCTTGTTCATATGTACGGCACTTACATATGAAATGCTATTTACATGCTTGAAGTCAGTAGGTTAATAAGCACTCAGAGGTTATAAGGAAACTATGGAGATACGAAACTTTTAAAATAACAAATTCCTAAGTATAAATTTCATTATATACATAAATGTTATTATTATCCTAATTGCAATTTTCTTGAAACCACGGAGTTCCCAGGAAAATATGCTTTTCTGAGATTGTTCTAGATATTCTAACAATTGTTAAATGAGAGACAAAATAAGTTTTCCATTCCTCTTACTACTTAATAAGTCTTGTGTTTTGTCTTAAGTTTGAAATCAGAAGAAAGTATTCACATACCATTTACATTTTGCAAAAGGACTAAAATGTCAAGTCATTCTTGTTTCTTGTTTTAATTAACACAGATTATTGCGAATGAGGTTAAACCCACGAATTTTATTTCCAAATGTTCTAGACTAAGCTACAAACACAGGAAATACTTTGAGATACCTAGTAGCAGAAGACCTTCCTAGAAAGGCTCAGACAAGTTAACTAACTTATCAGGTTAGACGGCATAATACCAGTGTCAAACGTATCCTAATTATTTCTTAGGGATTTTGAAAAAGTGTCATAATGCACATGAAATTATTTTTTAAATTGTATATACAATGAATTTATTTGACACACGTTTTCTTGTCATTAAGACAAGGATGAAAGACGGGGCATTATCATAAAACCTATCACTTTTGTTATAAAAGCAGTAGGTATAAAAATTTTGTGCACCATCAATTATCTATCAGCTATTTATTAATCTGTCATCTATATATCTATCATCTATATAATCTATCTATGCACCTATCTTCTATCTCTCTCTATCATCTATATAAATATCATCTATCATCTATATATCTATTGATCTATCATCTGTTTTCTATCAATTTACAATCTGTCATCTCTCTTGTCTGTCATTTATATAGCAATTATTTGTCTGTGAATTATAAAAGTCATTAATATGTTCGGTTAAGATGTATTGATATGCTCCAGAATGTGGAGTGGGCAATATTTCTAGATTCAAAACTCTTGTATCATATTTATAACCAATTATGACACAGCTGGTGAAGAAGCTCAGTGCCTATTCTTGAAATGAAGTTTTGGAAAATGAGTAAGGAGTGGGCTTTCTGTCATGAATCCAAACAGAAAGTGATTGGCTACTCCCTATAACATCCAGGAACCAATGTATTCATTGCTATTTTGGTTCCAGAGTTCTCAACTGGGTGAAAATGCTGATTAATTTTATTTCCCTGTATTTGGACACTTTAGCACTTGATCATATAGCTTAAAAACATTAGAAGAAAAAGTAGGATGTGTGCTTCAATTTACAAACGTTGATAAGGACTTTCTGAACAGGACTCCAGTAGTGTGGGAAACAAGAGCATCACTTGACAGATTATGCTTCATACAACAACTAAAATGCTTCTGTGCAGCAAAGGATACCACCAATGGAGTGAGGAAGAAGACTGGGGAATGGAGAAAAAAATCTTTGCCAACTATACATCCGACAGAGGACTTATGTGTAGAATAAACAACTCAAAAAGCAGAACACTAGAAAAACAAACAGTCCTATAAAAAAAACCTGGGGTGTGAAATTGAAAAGAGAGTTCTCAATGAATTGCTCTATTCCTTTTGACATAAAACTAGCCGGCACAACTCCGCCCCCCCCCCCGACTCCTCCTCTGTTGCTTTACTGTTTTATTTCCCTCTTCCTTTCTCTGCAAACATTTTCTTCCCAAAATTGCAGATCCTCAAACATGTGTTCAGCATTTTTTTTTATTGTTTATCTAATTGTTTCTACCGTCAGTAATCAAATATGAATACCCTTGCCTCTTGTATGGCTTATAGCCCTCCCACTGTATCACAGATTCATAGGATTCATGGAGATAAATATTTCATATTTTTCTAAACAATAGTTATGTGTCGGCCAACATTTTTCATTAAGAAAATCTAATATAGGGTCTTGTTCTGCCGCCTATGCTAATCATAATTTTCTGGGCTCAAACAATTCATATGTTTCAGACTCTTGAGTAGCTATGAATACAGATACACTCTACACACCCAGCATGCTATATGCTTATGTTGCTTCTAAATTACATTTAGCATTTCAGAGATTGACTCACACATTTCATTATAAATAGAAATGGAAATCAGGCTTTTGGTCCAGTTCCCAGCTAAGCCAATGATACAGTGATGGATGTGTTTGCATAAATTCCTTATGGAGCTTTGTTAGAAGTCTGTCGTACACAGCTAGTAGGAAGACTGAAGAGATAGGGAGTTAGTGTTAATGAAGTCTTTCTAGGCTACCTGCCTAGGCCCACTCTAGCTGTGAAGCACATTTAGTATGCTTACATACACTAACCAAAATTTAACATTATTGGCCATATTATTTTGCTAACATATTTAGGCGTAATTCATATTTATCCAATATACATGTTTTCAAGCATTTTTCATATTATTTGAGTTTAGCGTTTTACCTCAATTATTTTTCTGTTCATATTCATTCATTTCCTTAGGGTTTGAATCTTTCCTGACATTTTCAGATATTTTTGCATGCTCCCCTCCCACATCAATTTTATTTTAAAATACCTTTTTGTTTTTTAAAAATTTATATTAATACTTTGAAGTATTTCATTGTCTTCTTTGATATTAAACTCTCCTTACTAAAAATTCCCTTTTTTGGACTATGGTTATTTTTCAGTATTGTTCTTGGTCTTGGGCATTCTGTTTGATTTTACTCATTTGTTAGTTTCTTTCATGTATAGCCTGATCACTTTTGTCAGTTTGGAGAATGCTCAGCTATTGTTTCTACATGCAAGAATCCTTTCCCCCTTCTCACCAGGATTCAACTTTTATGAGTTAGCTTTTCATCTTGCCTCACTTGCCTCTTTATATTTTTCTTTTCTACTTTCGTCTCTCTTTGGATTCATTTAAATACTTTTGAATTCTCCAGTTCTTTCTTCTGTGGAATTTATCTGTTGAACTTAATGCATCCATGATGACAAATAAATGCATAAAGACATTTTAGATGCTTTAGTTAATTAACTATTTTCTTAATTTTAAAAAATAATACCATTCTCTGTTGATATTCCCCATCTTTTCATCCATTTGTGTTTCTTTCCATAGTATGTGCACTTGTATAAATGCACATATATACATATGAATATCCATATATATATATATATATATATATATATATATATATATATTTACTTGCTGACTCCAGAAGTGCAGTAGCTGAATCATTATATGCATATGTGGTCTCACTTGTCTCTTGAGCACAGACCCTCTCTTCTCCTCACACTGGAGTTATAACAATGTTTTCCTGTTCATGTAGCATAGAGTGTAAATGAGTATCAGCTGCTCCAGGTGATAGCTCCTTTTAGAGCAGGTTTTCCTTTTTGTCTGTTGGCTAGATATGAGTGACTGGTCTTTATTCAGAAGGTTATTCAAATCATTTAGAATTATGCCATAGTCAGGTAAAAGTCACTACATACCTGGCTTGTACAAAATAAGTTTCCTTTGCTTCTTGACTAAGAAACTGATAAGACTTCATCCATGTTTCTAAAGGACCATGGGAAAGAGGCTTGAGCCTTCTACTCAAATCTAAAGTGACCTTTTGATTCAGAGTGGGAAACAAGCCCTCCTATTTAATTGATTTTTTTGTCTCTTAATTACACTGCAAGTGTGAAGAGTTACATGATGCCCTAGAAGCTTCCTGTCCAGTCTCCTATTTTCTAGTTTCAAAATTTCAGTCATTTCTCTATTCTGCAATGAAGTTTTCCATAGGCCAAGTTCAGTCCTCAGTTCACACTGAATTTAGCTCCTTGTTAAACCAGCCACAGTGACAGATCTTCACACAGTATAAACAAATATTCTGCAACATTTCCCCCTTATAACTTCTGTTGGAATATTAGTGGTCACACAGAATACTAACTAATTCTAGAAATAAGCTTCATCTAGTTTCCTTTACAGGTTTTCAGGTTTGAATCTAAAGCAGGTAATTATGAGATAAGTTTGTAAACCTCAGATATGTCATTTAAAATGTTCATTCCCCTCCTCTTTCTTCTACCTCCCTCTCTCCTCCCCCCTCCCTCGTGCTTACAATTTGTTCAGGAATTCTTATTACTTTCCCCTTCTCCAGGGGACTATGCATGTGTCCCTTAGGGTCCTCCTTGTTTCTCAGCTTCTCTGGAGGTGTGCATTGTAGACTTTAATCCTTTGCTCTATGTCTAATAATCATATACGAGTGAGTGTATACCATGTTTGTCTTTTTGTGATTGGGTTACCTCACTCAGGATGGTTTCTTCTAGTTCCATCCATTTGCCTGCAAATTTCAAGATTTTATTGTTTTTTTCCACTGAGTAGTACTCTTATGTGTAAATGTACCACATTTTCTTTATTCATTCTTCAGTTGAGGGGCATAAGGTTGCTTCCAGTTTCTGGCTATTACAAATAATGTTGCTATGAACATAATTGAACATATGTCCTTGTTGTATGAATGTGCATTCTTTGGGTATATGCCCAAGAGTGGAATTGCTGGATACTGAGGTAGACTGATTCCCATTTTCCTGAGAAACAACCATACTGATTTCCAAAGTGGCTGTATGAGTTTGCACTCCTATCAGCAATGGAGGGTCGTTCCCATATCCTCTCCAGCATATATTGTCGGTGTTTTTGATTTTAGCCATTCTTACAAGTGTGAGTTGGTATCTCAGAGTTGCTTTGATTCTTATAGACATTGAATTAATAAGAAGTAAAATATGCATTTATTTTATTATGTATTTAATATTTAATAAAGCTGTTTAAATACGTTTTGGTTTTAAGCAAGGTGCTATTCTTATTTATTTTACATACTTTTACAATAGAATTTATACACTTAAACTACAGACAGGATGAAATTACCTGGCTTCAATTTTTATACTCTACAGCTTTGATCCATCCCTGTTTGCACTAGCCCTTGGAATCTAGAAATCTACTTGATCATGAAAGATATCCATCTTCCTAGTCTTTCTAAATCTCAATTCTGATGTTAATTTTCCATAATTGTGCTACTTTTATTTAATTGTGTCCAATATTTATTAATTTTATTTTTTAAACTTCATGCAATGGGCAATTATGACCAGTTATACTTGCAATCATTCTTTGGTCTGATAAGCCATCTCAGCTTTAATTCCATATAATTCTAGGTTAAGTGTTACCTTAACAAGGTTAAGTGTGATTCACATTGCAGTCTCAGTCATGTGGCTTATCCTGTGCTGCCAAGAGGTTTACAGCAACTGGACTTGATTCTCATAATCTTTCCAAATAATTTCTTGGTTGAATACATCCAGATATAAATAATTCATAGGTTCATTTTAAAAAAATACTACAGTTTAAATTTAGTAATTAAACTCCATGAAATTAAGAACTGTAATAAAAATTATTTAATTTTCACCAAATTTGTGGTAAATTTTACCAAATTTGTGGCCACAGGCCTCCTTTTGCCTAAACCATCTGGGCTTAATGTCTGAATTCAGGGTTACATCATTGACAGGAAGAAACAGGAACATCTGTTTTCCACCTTAGACACATTCATCTATTGGATCCCATCTTTTATAGCCATTTTCTCTTTTGTTTTATATAAACTTTAAAATATGTTGGTTGTCACACATTCCACAACCTTCACCAACACTGGGGGGGGTAACAAGAAGAACACTCTGGACTCCTTGGACAATTTCCTTTTTGTTCATGATTACCTAATCTGTCTCCATATAAGCTGAAGAAACATTGTTAAATTCTCCATAAAATCATCACATAACCAGAATGTATTTCATACAGTATATTAAAGACTATGAATCATAGTGTCTGAACAGAATGTAAAGTACATACATTTTAAAAATAAAAACAACAAACTCTTAATAATTTTAACAACTTTTGCCTACGGTTTTTATTTTTGTATTTTCAACTTTCTAATGTTAATTTAAAAATAAAAGTCTTCAAGTATTTAGTGTGAGGGGTAGGGAACATACTCATGTCTCATACACATGTGGAGATAAGAGGACAACTTGCTGGAATAAATTCTTTCCTTCCAACCTGCTAGCTCTGGGGATCAAACTCAGGATTTCAGAAATGGAACAAATGGCTTTGTTTGTTGAGTCATCTCTTCACATTTTTTTCTATGCTATTTTCTTATTGATTTATCTTTATAAACGTGTGCTGGGGAAACACCAAATGACTTGAATCAAGAATTATTTTCTATGGAAACACTTTGACAAAATTTCTTTTAAATTATTTTAATTGATCAACATAAAAGTGTATACTTACTGTTGTGTTAATTTTCCTGGAGAGATGCAAAGCAATTGTCATATGCTTTATTTCAATATTTAGTGAGTAAGCTGAATATGCAGTTTTGGTGGTGAAGAATGTTGTTAGCCATTGCATCTCCTGTCTCTACTCACTGCATTTGTATCCAGGGTTCAAGGTGAACTTGAGGAACACCTGATTCACTTCTGTCTTATGTAGCTTTTCTTAGTGCTTAATGGTGACTTCTTATACTTGCCTAAGACCATTTTTTATGCATTCCTCATATATTTGACACCTAGCTCATAAAGGTTTGAAATCCCTACAATCCCCAGGGTAATGCTAGCCAACAATGAGTTTTCTATCCTAAGCAAAGATTAAAGATGAGTATGAGTAAAAGTATCTCTATAGATAGAAATACATCAGAATTTCAACTAGAATTTAACTGTTAAATTCGTGACTATTATTTTCAGTCTTTAGAAGACATGAATTGAAAATTCAGTAACAAAGGAAGAAATCTCATCTAAGTGGTTGGTGGCTTCTCTATCCAGGTGATTACAGCTTTCCATGACCCAATATTCAGAGATTGATGAGTCTCTGCACAAACCTACGTGACCCATAGTCATCAGTGTCTTGTTTTTACCAAAGCATTGGTGGCATGTCACTTTACAAGTGTCAATGTTTAGCTTTGTTGTGATATTCAAAATTGTACTTTCAGATAGTCTGTATCCATCAAGTAGTAAACAATCCATTTTTCTTGACAGAAGGTGTGGTGGGGAAACACCCAATGACTAATGAATCAAGAATTATTTTCTATGGACATACTGTGACAGTATTTCTTTTAAAATTACTTTAATTAATAAACATAAAAGTGTATACTTACTGTTGTGTTGATTTTTCTGGAGAGATGCAAACATTTTAATCACCTCAAAAAGGAGGTTAACACAGACCAAAGAATGATCTCACTCAGGTCTAGTTTAGTGAGTCATGTGCCTTTCTTACAAGGACCTCAGTGATTTAAAGGCAGGTGCATCACATAAAGCCTGAATGACTTAAAAAAATCTGCCTTCCTGCAGCAAACAGCCTGAACTACAGGCAACTTGACTGGTTTGAGAGTCTCCTCTCTGCAACAGTGTTTACTGCTTTTAGAACCTTGCAGTGGGAGCTGACAAATTTTGTAACTTTGCAAGATTCCTGGCCCTTGTAATAGTTTCTGAGCCCAATCAGTTTCTTTTGTTTCTCAAGTCTTTTGAGTTTTACTGTCCCTTATTTTAGAAGAAATAGCTACACAACACTTATATATAAAATGTTATTTTGGTTGTGAGCCTAGCCTTTAAGTCTGAGCCATCTCTCCAGCCCAAAATGTTATTTTGAAATATGCATGTATTATATAATACAAGTTAGAACACACCCATGCACATATCCTCACATACTTATATTTGGGGTAAATATATTTGGTATCTATTTTTTCTTGGAATTTTAAAATAATATTGTTACCTACAGTATTCTTCTTACATTTTTAAATAACATTTCTTTTTAAAGTTTCTTTTTTTATATTTTATTTTGCACTCCAACTACAGTTCTCCCCTGCCCCCACCAATCCTTCTGTGCCCCCTTCACTTCTCCCAGGCAACCCCCATCCACTACTCCCACAGGATAAGTGCTCCCATTGTGGGTCAACAAAGCCTGGCCTATTTAGTTGAGGCAGGACCAAGACCCTCCTCCCTGCATTAAATCTGAGCATGGCATCCCACCATAGCAAATGGGCTCCAACAAGCTAGCTTATGCATCAGGGATAGATACTAGTCCTGTAGTCAGGGGCCCCTCAGACAGACCCAGCTACACAATTATCTCCCACATGCAGAGAACCTAGTTCAGTCCCATGGAGGCTTGTCATGGCTGATGGTCTAGAGTTGGTGAGTTCTCACAAGTGTGTTTCAGCTGTCTCTATTTACAGTATTTTTGGTGTACAATAAATTTAAATAATGTTTATTAGGTAATACATTCATGTATTAATCCCGTATTTAAAGATACATACACCAGGCCACTAAGTTAGACAATGACATTTTTGGCTTTACTGATTAAGTGGAAATCATTGTTTGTAAGTTAGGCACAGCATTCTAGACACAGGGAAGAAAACACACACAAAAAAATTGTTAGGAAGAATGACTATGCCCTTTTGTTTCTTATCACTCCCAGTTCTTCAAAATAAAGATTAAAGTTTTAACTGAAGCCCTCCTAGAATAGTCAATTCTGAGGACTTTTAAGTAGAGATCTCACTATAGGCAACTCATTTGCATTTTACTTTGCATGAATACAAGGAGGAGTAGAAATGAAGCCTAAAGTGCAAGTGTGCAGCAGGGAGCCAGCTAATTGATGTCAAAGAAAGCGGGATGTGCTTTGATATCAATTACACTAACCTCCAATTAGGCCTTCACTAGGGCAGGTCTTGTGTTTAATCTAATGATTCATTAGCTGAAGAAATGAAGATGAGTATTCACTTTCCGTTACTGAGACATCAAAAGCAAAATCCAACCCATAGGATCTAATCTCAGACTAAACCACAGATCATAAGGTGCTTAAGCCCCCTAACCTTTAATTTTTCCAAAGGTTTCTGTCACTGGCTTTCAAAGTCCCTGCTTGCTATTCCAACAGAATACTGTAGACTGGAACACATATGTGGGGTGGGGTATAATGAAAACAAAGAGAAAGATCCAAAATTTTTGTTGGAGTTGAGGTTTTTTTGTTTTTTGTTTTAAAAAGGAAAATGTGGGCATATGGACTCATATTTAAGGAATCCTCAGATAGAGGGTTTAAAATCTAGGGTATTCCTTCATGAGAAATGCTAGCTAATTATTTTAACGTTTTTGTCTTGGGGTTCTGAAAAGCCAGAATTACTAAGAACATTATATCTGCCTTTTTTTCCATACAACGGCTATGAGTATTACCCTATAAATCTAACATATACACAGATTTCTGTCAATACACTTGAACAGACAATGGCAAGACAGAAATAGTCTATCTGACCAGCTTGCATACAGAAGAGTTGTAATGCTCCTTAGTGAGACATTGCCTTTTAGGACCGAGTGGTCACTACTGACAATAAGAAGAAAGGGTTCTATATAACAAAGACGGTTCTTTCTCAACAATTATAATCCTTTGCTTAATTGTGAGTAACCTTTGAAATGGGGAGGCAGTTAAGAGCTGGGTTATGCATTAGGGAAATCAACAAATTGCTAGCATGCATATTTCACAACTCATGAAAATTATAATATTTATGAATAAATACATCAGAGAAATCTTTAAATGATATTATAAAAGACACACTTTTAGGGAAAAATAACATTTAGAACACAGGTAAGTATTACAATGGGCAATTCTTTTCCTCTGGATGTCTTTAAAATATATATTCTTACCTCTAAGGAATAGTTTATGATTGGACATAAAAGCCAGAAATGTGATTGATAGGGGGATCTTTAATATTTATCTTGCTGAGTGATCAGATTTTGTTTCAGGCAGCTCACTCTGGTGATAACAGCCAGTGAAAATAATAGCCTGGTATCAAAATTATATATAGCACTATATAACTTATATATGGCACTGTATATTAAAATATGTATATTGAAAGCATTAGTAGTGGGGATGGAGAGAGTGGATATTTATCAGGATTTAGTAACAAATGGTATCATAGGCATCTGGAATGATTCCCAACTTTCTGCTAAGATAGTTATATTGCCAATAATTCTACAAAAAGAGAGAGAGAGAGAAGAGATAGTTTAAGGTGACACACGAAGACACACGAAGACTCTGTGTGTGTGTTGCACATTGTATAATGTGTGTACATGTGAATGTGAATGCATGATCAGTTGCACATACATGAATGTGTATAGAAGCCAGAGTCTGCTGTTCTGTGTCTTTTCTAATAGCTCCCTGTCTCTCTTTTTTGTTTGTTTGAGCCCTGGTTCTCACTTATTCAGTTAAAATGACTGGCCAGCAAGAACCAGGGATTCACTTGAGTCTGTTCCCCTAAGTCTCCTTGGTGTTGTAGACATGTACGGGCATGCCTGGTTTTTAAATGGGTGCTAGGGATGCCCAATTTTACATGTTAAGCAAATGCTTATCAACTGGGCTATCTCCTTAGTCATGGACTTCTATATTTATTCCATTGACTTGGTCAGCATTTTTTCTTGTGAAAGATTAAAGATCTTCTATCTCCCCTACAGACTATTTTATAATTAGTTATTAATTAATAAATTAAAGAAAACTGACCAAGAATCCTGGAATTCAGTTGTTGCACAGAATGTTCAGATCCTAGGTAAATGTAGTAGAAATGTTATTTGATTTTTGTTGCGGAGTATACACCAATAAGCCTATTCCAGCAGAAGCTAAATGAGTTCCATGGGCTGAGTATTGAATTCTGGGAACTATCTCCAGGGAACTCTGCGTCAAAAATTATTTCACAGGCACAAAGCTGTTTGACTCATAATATTGCACATGCCAAACAATTTATATGGCTACCTCCAGGCTTGGCACTAAGTAAATGCCACCACTTTCACCCATTCACCAAATTGAACTCAGCAGCAGAGGGCTCAACTACCTAGATTCACCCTTCATCATGGATGTTTCTTGTGAAGCTCTCATCATTCTCTAAATGTCACTTCCTAACAGCTGACCGGAAAGTCATTATTTTATTTTAATTAGGAAGCTGAGACTTGCACTGTTCCAGAGGAAATTATTCTTGCCAAGTTAGATGCAGAGAAGATTTTTTCCCCTGTGAAAATCATCTCAGTTTTCATACTAAAGAAACACAGAAATGCTTAATTTATAAACAGATTTAAAATGAAGCCATATTAGTGAGATTTATCAGTAAACACTAATTCACAGATTTTTTTCTCTTTGGAAGCTTTTCTTAATAGGGTAAACATAATAGAGAAATTTATGTGGTTTTTCTTTGATATTGCCTTTTAAAATATCTGACCTGATGATGTTTGCTAAAACACATTGGACATTTGAGAACACATTCTGACTTTTCTTGGCTACAGGTGTAGATTTCTCTCAGGTAACCAAGGAGAAAGATTTTGTATGTGGTATCAGGGTTCTCCTTTCTCTAACATTATCCTAAGATTTTTTCCCTCTCCTATTTCCTCATGGCCCTTTTTTTCTTACCCTTCTCCATATCCCTAACTTGCCTAAAAACAATCACTTGGAGAAAGAAGGCAAGATTAGTATGTGTGCTAATTGTTACTCCCAACGGTAGACATGTTTAATTTGTTTCTGGATACTATTCTCAGAGGTCTCTAATTGAAGGCATAATGCAGTCATTGTCTGGTCCTCAGATGGATTTTTAGAACACCTTGAACAAGCTTTTTTTTATCTTTTAGATAAGAGGTTTTATGAGAAATGTGGATGGTAACAGTTAAGTAAATCTATATTCATACAAAAATACTAAAACACAAGGTAATTTAAATTTTAGTAAACAAAGTCTCAACATTACTATACTTCATGTGATATTTAGGACACACTTGTATGGAAAGCTGCACCTTCTTTATCTGAAATTCAGATAGAAGTTGATATCCTCTAATTTTATTTGGTAAGTTCAACAGAGCTACCGGTGGAATAGCAGTGATTGTTTCATATTAAATGGGCACAAGATCTCTTCTCTTGTTTGTTTTAGAACCACTTATCTCTCTTGACTTATCTAGATATTCCTCATGATCTTTAAGCCTTGGAGATTTTACCATTGTATTTAACTAAAAAACTGATTTTTTTAATGAGTTTTGTTTTCTGTGTTGTAAACAAAATGTAGTTATTTTAGCCAAAATAATTCCTCAAAATTACCTCTCATATGTGAGCATCTTTGGACTTTGGGCTCCTCTATCTTTTGTCTAAAGTCTCATTAGTGAACACTAGACTGGAGTCTTGGCCCTTGATATATTCTGACTCCTTTTCACTCTTTTCTTTATAAATGCATTTTAAAATTTTTTGAGACATAATATGATTACATCATTTCCCCCTTCCCTTTCTTACCTCCAAACCCTGCCATTTGCCCCTCCCCATCCTTCACAGTTATGGAATCCCCCCACTAATAGTTATGACATGAGTATATGTATGTACATTCATATTCCTAAATATAACTGTTTCAGTCCATAAAATGTTATTTGTATGTACGTTTTCCAGGGATGGCTGGCTCTGGGCAATCAATGTGTGCTCTTCGCTAAGGAAGGATACCACCTTTCATACTCGTAGTTGCCTATAGGTCTTCGTGTAAGGTTGAGGCCATGTGGTCTTTTCCGCAACCACGTTGGCATGTCCATTGGTATTGTTCATGTTCAGCTCATGTTTTCAGTCTTTTCAGAGTTTATCTACCCAGGCATAAACAGCAGTAATTTTTAGATTTAGACTTATGTTATGTCTTTAAATCTTGAGGATTTATTTCCCTCTAGGTCATATGTTTGCCTCTGTGGCTAGATCTTAAACCCGAGGCAAAGCATTGGTGGCTGGGAAGTGTTTATAGTATTAATTGCTAAAATTTGGAGCCAATCACAATGTTTAGAAATAGAAGAAGAAAAATAAATCTCAGTATATCTTTCTTCATGGATTAATTTGCCTCTGTTATTTCTTTTTGTGAAGAATTAAGAATCATATGGGAAACGTCAGAGTTAAATCAAAAGGCATACCAAAGAGAATTTGTATATAGAGCATTACTATAACATGTAAGAACCATATGTATGTAATAATGTGTTACTGGGTAGAAATCAATCAAAATGATATATTATTGTTTATCTGTGTTTTTTAGACGGACATGTCATGGTTTTCTCTTCTATTTATATTATGCTGTGCGCCCCCCTGAATTTTTTGTAGTAAGAAAATGAAGTTTTAAATCTATTTCTGTAAACAGATTTTGAGTTTTCAAATATCTTTACTTTAAAAAAATTATATAAATCTGCTAAAATTGAATCATCTTCTATCAGTCTTGTCTCAGGTTTGGTGATAGTAGACCTCAGAAGTTCATGGGGACTTTGTTCTGGGAAAGTTTTCATTCTACCTTGAAAAGGAAGTCAGAAATATCTATGCACAGACTTACACCTGCAGAAGTTTCCATTAGGCAAGTCACAGAATTTCATCAGGTTTCCTGCAGTTAGACTTATTCAGGGCTGGTATTGGTATCACAAAAACACCTAAAAATTTTGAGATGATCTATTTCATTATCTCACTCACAGATGAAAAGCCAAATGGTTGCATGCTAGCCTGTAGTTTCAAAGCATGCAGGATCAATAGGTTAGTGAAATTTTCTGAGGACAGATGAGCTTCATATATACCAGAGAAGACCAGCATGGAGTGACCTTTAATTTTGCTTAATAGGGTTTCCTACATAGGCAAATAAGCCTTGGGGTAGAGAACTGTTAACTAAGAGTTTCTTAGGGCTGCAAGGTTTAAATCTATGCATCAGAAAAGACTTAATTAAAAACATTATAGGGAGGGAGCCCAGAGAAGCTCAGGAAGAGTTTCCAGGAGACAGAAAGCAGGCTTTATAGCAGTGCTGGCTCCAGGGAATGCATGACAATGCCGGATAAGTCCAAAGTTTTTAATCTCCCCACTTTGACCTCCTTTCCATTTTCCAAATCTATAGGGGTCAGAACATGGAGTTACCAACAAGAACATAGGGGGAAAAGTTGGAATAAAAAGAGAGACAATGATGATCACCTTCCTAAGGGAAAGTAGAAACTCTACAGTTGAATTTACATTTGAAATATTGAGTATTAAATGCAACAGTGTATTTAAAGACAGAAACATGTGCTGAAATTACTCTTTCAAGTGGAGGCACAATAGCCTTTTTTCCAAAAGGCTATTTCTGTTGTCCATAACCCTGGTAGTAGATATGTAGCCATCTTAACTTCACAAATAACCATCAATCCATGAATTGCTGGTAGAAAATGACAAGAAAATGTTCTAGGTCACTAGTTACTCAGATGTGATACATTCAACCTATATGCTTCATTGCCACCCACTGTTTCCTGCTAGGATTGAGTTCCACGTAATTTCTGTAGTGAGCCATTCCATCTGGCATCTTTTGTTGGCTTCCTTCTATTTCCTTTCGCACATGCCCATCTTTTCTTCAGTACTTCATAGAATCATATCCCAAAGTCCAATTTTATAAAATCCTTGTTTTAATGTCTTACAGGCTGGCAAATCCAACTTATGACAGGTGGTACCAGAGTAGTTTTACAGGAGAGGCCCTAGGATAAGATTTTGGCCAGATGGTAATTTTTGGATTACTGTCACATTGAAACCAGTAAATACTTCTTTTATAAGGTACTGATATTTCATAAATGTAGAAGAAGGAGAGTGACTCTATAATGCCTGCAGTGCTTGAACAATGAAGAGACAATGGTGTCTGAATTATTTTGTTAGTTTCTAATTGCTGTTGAAATATCCAGGGAAGACAAGAGACTCAGTCATTTTAACAATTAGCTGAAACCATACTCTCCATCCATGTACTGATGAAATGAAGAGTTATTTCATATACTAGAGTGCACATTGTGGTGTGAATATTTTTCTAGATTAATATTAAGATGAACAAGTAAGAAGAAGGCTGTATTTACAGTGGTAGTGAGTTTTTATATATTAAAATCAATTCTTGGGGAAATAGTGGAGCGTTAAGTCCTAGGCTAAGTATAATTTCAGAAAATTCAGCCTTCCAAACTTTATGGGAAAATATAAGTGCTTCCCTCCTCTTTACTAGAGAAGAACAGATTCTCAATATCTGTATTCCATATAATTATCACTGAGGTAAATATTTTACAAGATGACACATATCTTCTTCTAAACTGGTGTTTGAATTATTGCTTCCAGCCCAATAACTATATTTTTTTAAAATTTGGAAAGTCTTGTTTGATCAGAGAATATCTTCAGTAAACAACAACAAAATAGATAGAGCAAAAGGACTGTTTATTAAAAAGAACTACAAATATGGCTAATGTATGCTGACAAGAAACAGAGGAACATGTCAGGATAGATGAAGAATAAGAGAACTGAAAATAGGCTAAAATCCAGGGAGTCTATCCTGAGCCTATGCACAAAATTCTAAGTAGGAACTGGGGTTTGGAAACCAGCTAGTAAATGAGATAAAATTGTCTGCCTCTCTAATAAAACTGTTGAGAAAGAGTTTTAAAATCTCACATCAAAATTGGTTTTTAATATATGTTCTGAGAAAACAAGTAATAACAATATGTAAAGGAAAACACATTATTGAGAAACTAGCAGTACCTTGCTCTATACTTGGGCTAATAGAGATGATAGGAATTGAAAATAGCAGAGGTCAAGTGGTGGTACTTAACTCTCAGAGCCAAAGTGAAGACAATTTGGAAGATTCTGGACACAATGGCAACTGGGTGGCTTTCCCTTTACTGACAGAAATGTATGTCTTCTGATAATATATCATGCTATTTTAAGCTTGAGACAGATCAACATGAACTCTATCCTAGTGTGTTACTTGACATGTGTGCCTGAAAAACAGAAAGAACAATTAAAGTGTTAAAGTCACTCATCATAGTAGAAAATTATAATTTGTTATGAAAGTTGAAGAATTGCCTCAGTTCTGAAATCCAAAGCACACCGACTGCAAGGAAGACTGACGTTGAATCATGTATTTAATTCCTTCTTTCTGTAAGGGAACCTGTACGTATTTTCTACACTGTTACTCTTGAGGCAAAGGCAATCTCTGAGTATTTTGAATACTCTTGGTACAGAATTTTTAGTTAGGACTCTAAAATATTTCTATGACTCTATACCCTCTTTATAACTGGAGAACATCAAGGCTCTGTAATGATAGGATCTTGGTGTGAATACATTTAAAAACTGTCCAAACTTCAAGTCTATTTTCTGTGTACAGAATGAAGATTGTGGTGCTTAGCTTTCAGCATTCCTCTTTATTGCTTTTTATGGTGGAGATATGATAGGGCAAGCTTGTGAAAGCCCCATTACCCTAATTCTGACCATGACAATAAATCAGAAATGATGCATTTAAATAAAAAATATTATCCTGTAATTTGCATAACCTTCAATGTCTTAAGTATACAGGAGCTGTATCTACTATATCTCTCTTTAAATCACAAACCTGACCCATTAAAACAAAACCAAATGCATCATCGTGATTTGGTTTTGATTAATTAATAATATGGGAGGGCCTAGCCCATTGTGGGTGGTTCAATCCCTGGGCAAGTAGTCCTAAGTTTATAAGAAAGCAGGCTAAGCAAGTCAAGAGGGACAAGCCAGTAAGCACTCCTCTATAGCCTCTGCACCATATCCTGCCTCCATGTTCCTCCCACTTGACTTTCTGGGGTAATGGACTACAAGTTGCAAAATGAAATAAACACTTTCCTCCCCCAAGTTGCTTTTGTCATGGTGGCTTATCACAGTAATAGAAACCCTAAGACACAACAATTCTCCTTTTATTTAAATTAACATTGATTAAATTATTATTATTCCATTCATCTGAATTAATGGAATTTCCCCCAATATGTCAATTTATTTCACCTACTATTATTTTCTAGTAATTTCCACAGACCGATTCCAAAATTATACACATACTCAAAATTATACATATACTCAAAAGGCTGTATTTTGATAATATTTAGGCACTAATCCTGGTTTCTGGGATCAGAAATGTCCAAAACCAATGCTTTGACAGGGAATTAATGACTCCAGATATCTGATTGACTCCATCTATTCTCCTCAAACTATTTTTAGAAATTTTGCTCTTGTTAATGGAGAAGTGATTATTGCATTTAGTCTATAGATGCTAGTAAAGAATGATGATGAAACAAATCACTAGATTAATTGTATCAAGCTGTTGTTTCTTTTTAATTTCAGGTTGGTGTGTTCATGCTACTCAATTCTTTACAAACTGAAAAACAAAAAAACAAAACCAACACATTAATTCCCTCTTAACTGCCCCCATTTAATTTAAAGTGCAATACAAATAATGAGAAATGTTTAAGTTGCTTTTACCTTTTAAATTGGTGTTTGACTTAATGAAAATTAATAGCTTTGAAACTGAGAGTCTCTTAGAAAATTAAGCTATGCCCTGTTGATATACAACACATTTAGATGCATTAAAGTTACTTTAAATGTACATTGCATTTCTTTCTGATATTGGTTGAAGTTGTAGCAGATAAAATGGGAGCATGTCAAACAATTTCTTTGAACTTTGCTTTTCCCAAGATCATCTGCACTGATGCTGATGGGTGATACGCCATTGGGTAAATTTATTCATATTTTATTCAACCACTGACTGTGGGGTGATCAGCCCCAATTGATACATCTACAACACAACCCTTATACCTAAATTTCAGGAACACAGAATAAAAAGACAAGAAAGACTATGGAACCAGAGGACCAGGAATTCTCCTGTGTCTTCAAGTTATAACAGGAAGCTGCCATGAAATTGCAATAATATGGCTGCCTAAAAAGACCTGAGCAATAATAACACCAGTTGACATGACAACATAAATGGCAGGACTTTAACAGGGCCCCACCCCAGGTGAGTAATGATTACTGAGAGAGGGAGAATTAGTCTTTCTTAGGGATGAGCTTCCTAATTAGATATCCATTATCTGGTGGTCAGCACTAAAATTACATACATACAAGCAACACTAAATGGACTGGGCAGGTTAAATTTGTGTATTTATTGACATATATATATATATATGTGTGTGTGTGTGTGTGTGTGTGTGTGTGTGTGTGTGTGTGTATAATATATGAACAATACATTAGTGTTAAAACTAATAAAGAAACAGAGCTCATAAATTTGAGAGAAAGTGGGAGGAACATAGGAATGGTTGGAGGGGGAAATGATATAATTACATTTTTTTATTTTTACAAAATTATAATTTCACATGTCAATCCCTTCTCCCTCTCCCCTCCCCCTTTCACTCCCCATAGAGGGTAGGGCCCTCCAAGGGGGCTTCACAAATTCCACAACATCATCCTGGGCCGGGCCTAGACCCTTATAATTACATTTTAATTAAACATAAAATAAAATTTTAAAGATAAAAAAATTATGTCCTTCCTTTCTTTTGAATTACATTGTTCAGCAAAATGTGAATTAACTTTTACTCTCCAGATCTGGGTTTTTGTTTCCATTTTAAAGGGACAAATGTAGATCATGGTTTTAGGAATTAGAGCAATACTTTTTAAGAAAGAAAAATTATAAAGTTGCATTTGGCAGCACATGTCTGACATTGCAGCTACTCACAAGGATCACAAGTTAAAAGACAGCTTGGGCTATAGAGTAAGTTGAAATAGTAAGTTGAAAGCAACATTTAAGTATCTTGTCTCAAGACAGAGAGGCAGACAGATAAAAGAAGAATGGTGTGTTTTCTTTCTCCTGTATAAAGAAACAAAAGCCACAAGTGTTGAAACCTGATTTCATGACCACATGAAACAGTTGTTCCATGTTTGAATGAGAAGAGGGGTTTTTTTTGGATGTATTGAAGGTAAGTTGATTACAGGAGACAACATAATTACAAAAACTTGAAAGATGTTGTTTTATTTTGATTTTCAAAAATAAATATTTATGGGAACGTGACTCAAATATTTCAGCCCCCTGGTCCAAGTTGCACTGATTTATACTGATGAACCAAGTATACCCACATTGCTGTGCAGCCACGACCAAAATCCAGTTTTAGAATTTTGTCATTTTTCCTGCCTGTAACTCTTAGACTGAGTAGTTAGCAAGAGTCAGGAGTTGCATTTGATTTTCCCTTTTAAATATCTTGTCAATGATTTAAAATGGTTCACGTGACTGTTCTAGAATGACATGTGCAACCATCTCTTTGCTACCACACCAATTAAGCATTTTTCAGGCCCTGTTTAAATGCTACTTCTTTTGTGTGTATTTTTTTGTTGCTGTTGTTCATTAGGAGAGGATTTTATTTTTAAAGTGTTATCTTAAGCTTATTAAGCTGCAAGGATGTCCATTAATTAACACCATAATTAAGCATGCCAAAAGTGAGTGAATGTCATCAAAATGCCCACTTAACCCACTCAGATATCATAAACTCACCCTTTACTGACCTTCTATAGCTCTCCCCCACTCTTCTTTCTATTTATTAAACAAGAGAAAGTACAAAAATGCATGTTGGTAAATGCTAACTGTCCATAGTCACATAAAGACACAGTGCAATCTCTCAGCCCAATATACAGAGAAAGGAAAGAAAGCTTGAATACTATTTACCCATACACAGGTGATTGTCCAGCTTCCAGCAGAAGGATGGTGTTTCTTTTTCTATTTTTTTTCCACAGAGCATAATGGTAGTGTTGCATCCACAACTTTTTAGCTAAGAAAGGATAAAAACAAGGATTTAGATTTAGATTTAGAACAAGAACTTGGATTTAGAACAAGAAGTGGAGATTCTTTACCCATTGTATATTGCTTAACATACTTCTCCCAAAATAGGTTGAGAACCACAGTGTTGTGAAGAGAGAGAGAGAGACCTCAAAAACAGTGCAACCAAGCACAAGAAGGATGGGGGAACGACAATGCCTTCCTTCCAGAGACTAAGGAAAACTAAAACAAAATAAAGATTGAATCCAATCAGTGTTCTATGGTATTAGTCATCTTCTCTTTCATCCTCCTCTTATTCTTCATCCTCATCACCTTTGTCACCTTCACCTTCACCCTTATCCTCTTCATCAGTATCTTCTAATCTTTCCTCTTCATCACCATCATGATGAAATCATTTCTCACCACTCCTTCATCCTCCATAACAGGAACCCAATAGTACAAGCGATGTAGTCAAATATCTTCTTTGATAACCCCTCTTAACTCACCTGTACCTGCATCAGAATGGTTAGTAAACCAGGTAAAAAGTTCAGTGGTTCCGAATGCTGCCTCTTACTGGAGGCCTTATTCTGCCTTAGACTTGAGCATTTTGTCAAATCGTTTCCAAGTTTCCATTTCATTTTGGTGGACTTTAAAGATGAACCATTGCTCTCAATCAGGTGAAATTCTTTGGAGACAACTTTGTTTTCAAAGTAAGGATTCTCATCAAAATAAATCTTCATATGTAATCTGATTATATATCTTCAAATCCTGTCACTTCACCCCTGGTGAAATAATTCAGGGCATTATTGTCCTCCTACTCAAGCAGTACAGACACTTGTTAATGGCTGAAAAATTCTGTTACCCAAAAATTTGGTATTTTGATCATCAATACTGTGATCTTCTGAAAGAAAAAAAAAATCGGTCAGGTTTGTTATTTCTTTTTTTTTTTTTTACTTTCAAAGTTTGTGGGGTTTCCCTTTTCCTCAGGGGTTATTGGCTACTGGCCCTTGAGGAAAAAGGTAGCAGAAGTGCTGAATTAGTTCCAAAATGCTATGGATACTTAATGACAACTGAAGTCTAGGAGGTACAGCCTGATTTTAGATTCTACTTTCCTTAACTGTCACTGCTATCTTTCACTCTACTTTTGTATTTTCTTTTAGTTCCTCAGAATTATTCCAACTATTTTTTTGCTTTCACTCTTTCAGTTGAGAAGTCAGTTAGTCTAATAGGTTGTTTCTTTTAAATAATCTATTCTTTTTTTCTCTCTCCAGCCTGATATTTATTTATTTTTCTTTTTTTAAATTTGGAAACAATCATTTTACATATCAATCCCCCCATTCCCTCTCCCTCCTATCCTCCTTTACCCACTACCAACCCCCCCAAGCCACCCCCACATTCTCCCCAAGGACAGTGAGGCCTTCCATGGGGGAAATCATCGAATCCTGTCACATCATTTGGGGGAGGGGGCTAGGCCCTCCTCAATGTATCTGAGCTGAAATAGTATCCCCTCATAGGGAATGGGCTCCTGAAGTCTATTTGTGCACTAGAGATAAATATTGGTTCCACTGTTAGAGGTCCCATAGACTGCCCAAGCCTCCTAACTGGCACCCACATTCCAAGGGTTTGATTTAGTTCAATGCTGGTTCCCCAGCTTTATGACTGGGGTCCATGTGCTCTTACTAGATCAGGTGAGCTGGTTATGTAGGTTTCTCCAGCATGGTCTTGACTCCTTTGCTCATCCCTCCTCCCTCTCTACAACTGGATTCCAGGAGTATGGCTCAGTGCTTAGCTGTGGGTGCCTGCTTTTTCTTCCAGCAACTACTGGATAAAGGCTCTAGGATGGCAATGAAGGTAGTCATCCATCTCATTATAGTGAAAAATAATCTATTCCTTTCTCTGTTTGTAGTTTTTTTTAATTCCCATTCTCTTTACCTTTCAAAGATTTACCACAATGCTCTATAGTTTGTATTTATTTTAATTATAGGGACATGAAGTTCAATTTATATTTACCATGTATTTTTTTCTGATAGCATTCTGTAATGTGAAGAAGGTAAATATTTAAGCTTGGAGGGTCCATTCTCACTAGATTGAGGAGGCAAAGGAATAGAGGTGGGGATTAGCAGCATGGCTGGAAATTGAGGAATCAGTCCCAAAGGGAAGGTAAACACAGAAGTTGCCTTTAAACATGTACTATAGACACATTCCTCATGCCAATCTGTACATTTCTTCTTAGATGTTCTTGGGTGTTACGATAAATCCTTTTGCCAAAAGCTGCCTGAGCCCCACCGCCACGTGTGTGCTTTACGCCAGCCACCTGCCCGAGTTAGGGCCCAAATGAACACACAGAGAGACTTGTATTAGTTACAATGCTGCTTGGCCAATGACCAGGATTCTCATCTGTTAGCTCAGTCTCAATTATCATATGTCTATATATTTTATAAGACTTATCTTATCGGACGCCTTATTGGCGTCCTTCCTTGCTGGTGAATCACATCATGCCGCTGGAGCAGGAGCCGAGGGGAAAAGAGAGCGACACTTCCTTTTTCCTCTTCTTAAATACGAGTCTCCTTGCTATGTCACTTCCTGTCTGGAACACCACTTCTCTACTACATTTCCCAGAATCCTCTTTGACTCCTAGTCCAGTATTACCTGCTGTCTCATTGGTCAAGCAAGTACTTTATTTATAAACAGACACAGAAGTATTTCCCCCATCACTTGGGGGATGAAACAAAGAGACTACTCCTTTCTTTGTTTTCTGTTACTTGTGTCTCCCTCTTTATTCTGCATGTTCTGTCACTCAAGTCCTTCCAGACCAGAGCCGCTCCTCTTTGCATCAGATAAAACCTAGAGCTGACATTAGTACTGCCAATAGGCCTTGTAAATGCTGACTAATCAAGCCTGGAAACTTTCATCATGCTTACTTCCTTTACTCAGATTTCTATAATTCAGAATGGCCTCTCTTGCTATACATACCATAAGACCAGGTACCTGACCACTGGAAGCAATCCCTATAACCAAGAGAACTCTGGAATTATTCAAATTATCCCATCATAAATTTGTACTGTAAGGGAGAATTCCTGAAAAGTAACAGTCTGCAAAAACTGATTATAGGCCCAGAACCTAATTACCTTATTTGGGGCTAGTTTTAACCCCTCAATAGCATTCTTTGCTCATGTCTGTGTTAGAAGTAACATCTGTGATTAATAGATTAAAAAAACCTTTAGAATTGGTGAATCTAGTAGACCACTAGCTTCCACCAACCAAAACCTGAGAATATTATCAGATAACACCCAAGGCCCCAGGAAAGACTCCAATCTTGCTGCAATTTACCTCTTTTATATGTTCACTAATACATTTTGTAATTCTTTGATTTACGACTTTGTTCTGTTACTCTGAAAATTTCATGAAGCTTCTTTCATTTGGAATATGGAACTTTGAATAACCTACATCTGTGTTCTCCGGCCACGGTCACTCAAGTTTGCCTCCAGCTTGAACCACTGCTAATTCTATTTGAGGTGAGCGCTGTGTTTGGAGGGTGGAGGCAAAAGTCCCATTTTCTTAGTTTGTTTTCCCAATTCCTTGCCTCAAAAATAATGGATCTGACATGCTCTTGTGTGGTAATAGTTTCAGCACTTGGGAGGCAGGGGCCAAAGAAAGGATTTCCAGTGATTTTGAAGCCAGACTAGGTTACACAACAAGAGTGTGTCAAAAAAAATTCAAACCAGAATTAATTAAATGAAGCCAGGTGTGGTGGCACATGTCTTTAATCCTAACACTCAGGTGGCAGAGGCTGGTGTATCTCTAAATCAGAGGCCACCCTAGTACAGAGCAAGTTCCAGGACAGCCAGGACTACACAGAGAAACCATGTCTTGAGAAAACAAAAGTAAACTAAAAAATTAATTAAATAGCACACCCCTCCCCCAGCTCCTGTCTGCTGTGTGCACATATCATCACTTTGTCCTTTCCCCCCTTTCCTGCCATCTCCTGCTTCTTGCAGACTGGGGATGAAATAAGAAACTCTTTTCAGACCACAATGAAGTTTGTGTCTGTGTATCTTACTATACTGCTCAAAACACAAGTCCTAAAGTTGTGTTTTAAACTATTCTGTTTTAAACCACTTTTTAAAAATAACTAAAAAGTTTTCTCTTGACAGAGAAAAAGGGCCAGCTTCAAGTTTTCTTTATTCCATTCTGAATGTGTGGGTTTAAAGGGTTCAGGACTGGCCTATTATTGGCCCAGTAGGAGAAGGGAAAATTCCAGCCAACTTGATTTTTATTCTGATGGAATCATCCCTGGTAGGACTGTTCATTTCTCCATATGGACACAAAGACTCTCATGTTTCTCAGCCCTTAGGGTAACTTTGCCTGGCTAGTGACAGAATGTTTATAAGGATTAGTTCAGTCTTCCTTTATATAAATAGTAGAGAAGACTGGGTAAATCTGATCCAGTATCATGGGCAACAAAATAAATTAAAACAACAAAGTAAGCTTCAAACGATCTTGCGGAAACATCAAGAAATTGGCTAGAGACACATGTGACAGAATTCTTATGCATACATTCCCCCCTGATTTTTATTTAAGAAATTATCTAGTTGACTAATTTGTGGGATGATTATGTGAATGATTTCTTTTCCTTGTTTGTACTCTCTTGAAGTAGAAATCTCCCTCTACCTCATTGATTTGGGGATTATTTAAATGATGTATATGAATTGTGTTATTTATAGGTCTGGATTATAGATTTTTTTACTATAACAACTTATGAAATAGATGGGGTAACTTAGGTTCAGTATTTAGAAATGTAATTAAAACATTAACACTACAGGGTAGGGCCTTATCTAATTAGTGGGAGTTTAGAGGGCTTCTAAAAGAATGAGCATAAGTGTCATAAAGACATTCTGTCTTCGAGGCAACTTAACTATTTCTAAACTCTGGACTGATGACAGCCATGTTTTATTCCCATTACAACAGTCCTTCAGTGTTGCTGATTTAGCTAGGTCAGGGTATTAGTAACAGAAATTTACTTCTTATAATTCCAGAGGCTAGAAGTCTGAGATCAGGACACAAGAATGGGCTTGGGCTTGATGTGGTGAGTGGCTTCTTCCATATTATAATCCATTGTGTTCTCTGTTATTCCTTTAACAGGGACTCCACTCTCATAAATCAGTGGCTGCCTCCGTAAACCCTACATCTTAGTTCTGTTATATTAGGCCTAGAGTTTCAATATAGGAGTTGGAGTGGCATAAAAATCAAATCCATTATAATGACTGTCTTCGATTACAGCAAATTACTTTAAAAACATGGTTACTTAATTGATTGGTTTACTGGATGAATATATTTTGGGAATGTTTCATGTTCTTTAAGCTTTCCTCCCTCTTTCCTTATTTTCTCCCTTTCTTTCTTTCTTTCTTTCTTTCTTTCTTTCTTTCTTTCTTTCTTTATTTATTTATTTCCCTTCTCACTATACTAGAGAGATTTTCACAAAAGAAGTGAAGACAAAATCTAACATGCTTATGTCTGGCTGATATTATTCATAGGAAAACATTCCTGTGTACATATCAATACGTTAGAGTGAAAATGTATGGCAATGCACACCTACAAAAATCACTGTTAACATCTTCTTTGTACTTACTTTGTGCCCACAACTAGAGAAATATATATGAAAATGATGGCTTAAGTAAATTTGTATCTAATGCAGTCAATATAAAAAGCAGGTAGAGTCATGCTCTTCTTTCTCCATTCAACCATGATACCACCCTCTTGATTTTCCCCATAACATCTATGCCCACCCATTTCCTGTTCCTTGGGAGATTTTCCCTTTTTTATTTCAAATGTAAGTATGGCACTTACTAAAAGTACGATGCAAATCCTTCTTAATAGATAACCTATCAATCATTCTTTTGGACTTGTTCTCTGGATTCATTTTCTACTTTCTACTGAGGCCAAGCCACAAATTCATGCATACAAGTAAGGCATGCAATCTAAAAACTCCCAATTCACAGATAATATTTCCTCTTAAAAATGGCTTTCTTCTACTACTTCCTATCTTTGTTAATGGCATCAGCCAATGTTTTTAGCAGCTCTAATGAAAATGCTGCTATTATAACTTAGACTCATATTATAGCCAGTGTCAATCTTAACAACCTTTTCTAGCTATTTAATGGCGCTCACTACTTCATTCTAGGTTGTCAAAATTGATATTTACTCAACCTAACTTCTTAAGTATGAAAATATGTCATCAAAATTATTGATCTAAATAAAAATAGATCATTGGATTTATTATTTAGGTCATTCAATAACATAACATTTAACCCACTGTGTTTAAGGAAATTCATTAAAGTAAGTACTAATGGTCTGCATTCCTAGTTGCTACACTCTGCTCTATCCTCTGTGCTGAAGTTTCTCTTACTAGGTGGGATCTGCTACACTCAGCTTCACACTATAGGAGACTGGTACATGTTTTATTTTTGTCTGATATGGTCTTACTTCCTCTTGATTTTTATACTTCATATATTTTGTTATGTCATTTAAGGTTTCTCTAGCTTCCATAGCCAGGAAAACTCATTCTCTCTCACATCATCCCTCGCTCACCAGATTTGTCAAAGCTACAGTAGTATATGTGTTGTGAGTCATTCATGACTGCCTCCCTTTCCCCATAAAACTGCAAACTTGGTAAGACATTATTTACTTATGTACACTCAGCATTATATGTCCTGTAACTAGTATTGATGAGTTCAGGCATATAATTGACAATTAGTACATATTCTGGATAAACAAATTTGAATAGATGGCTTTGAAAAAAGTTGTAAAGTGCCAAAAATATAGATTTAAACAGAGTGCACAGACTAACAATTAGGAAAATCAGTTTCAATATGTGGTTGCATATTACAGAGTTTAATTGTCTCAGAAGGAAATGTTTCACATTCTCCAACTGAGTGGTTTGATAGATTACTTAAATAGGTTTGAGCAGAGTTTAAAAACACAAACAAGAATGTGCAGAATAGCCCTGAAGCCTGCTGAGGAGGGAGGGGAGTGGCCACTGGATCCAAGAGGCAGTAGCTGCAATGGAAAAGATTGCTGACTCAAGCTATAGCCTTCAGCATAAGAAATCAATCACCTGGTGTTCGTTCTAAAGGGATGGGACTAAGAAAAATAGTGTTTGTTTTTACTTTATGTCTGAGTTTCAGAATGCTGCTGTAACAAATAAACACCCCAACTGGCTTACAGAATCTTTATCTTTTAATTCTGGGAGGTAAACAATCTTACATTGGTCTCATTGGACTAAAAATCATGACATGGCATTATTATAAATGTATGCATCTCTATTGATATGATCTCTAACTTCATATCACTTTGTCTTTAATTCTCTCATTCTGAGTATGATCCTCCCATTTCCCTCTTGTCAAGAACCTTGTGAGCATATTAAACCTAAGGGGGGATACAGAATAAGAACCCCTTATGAAGAATCTATCACTTAATCATATCTTCAAAGTGTTTCTGACCATGAAAGGCACAGAATCCACTGGTTTTGGAATTTCGAACCAGATATATTTGAAAAGTCCTTATTTAGAAGCAATGTTCTCACTCTGTTTGTCTCCTGGGATGAGTGGGTAGCATTTGCCTTAAAATTACAGGAGCAAATGAAATCATAGATGTTATCTTTAAAGGTCATCTTCCCAGACTACAAATATTGATAAATTTGGAGGAACAAATGACATAGGTAGAAGAAACTCTTATGTAAGAATTAACATTTTTATTATGTTGTATATTGACTCTATCCTACCAATGTCACAATTTAAATAGACTCTTTCATGTATAAATTTGATTAGTTTCATATGTGCTATGATTCTACTATATAATTTTTAATTAAATGTGATTTCCAAAGTCAAAATATCAGCAGGAACAAATTTATAGAAATTAGAATTTTTGAAATTTTATTTCTCTCAAATAAAATTTGTCTGGGTCTGGGAAAAGAGAAATAAGTAATTTTTCATTACAGAATTCTCATAATTCAAGAATTTTAAATTAAATAATACTTTAGGCTGCTCAGAGGCATCTGACACCAGAGGTTTGCTCACCGGATCTGAGATCAGCAGCCGGATCTGACACATCTGGACACTGCCCAGGGCCCGGTAGCAGTTCCACCTCCATCCACGACAAGAGGACAGACATCAGAGTATAGGAACTGTTTGCATCTACCAGAAGGGAACCTTGGTCCCATACCCACCAGGAGAGGAAGAGACTCCTGTTACACCCACCAGAAGAAAGGATGAAAAGAGGACAATGTAAAAGCACATTCAACAACAGAAAACCCAATATGATACCACGGGAGATTAGGAACCATACACCAGCAAGACCTGAACATCACAATGCAGATGAAGCAGAAGAGAATGACCTTAAAAACATCTTCATGAAAATGATAGAGGACCTCAAAGAGGACATGAGAAAATCCCTTAAAGAAATGGAAGAAAAAAAAATACAAGATATCAACAAAGCTCTCAAAGAAACAGTTCTAGAACTAAAAACTGAAATACAGACAATAAAGAGAGCACAATCTGAGGGAATGCTGGAAATAGAAATGCTGGATAAAGGATCAGGAACTACAGACATAAGCATAACCAACAGAATATACGAAATGGAAGAGAGGATCTCAGGAGTTGAAGACACACTAGCAGAAATAGAATCATCAACCAAAAAAAATCTTAAGTCCAAAAAAATCCCTAACACAAAATATCCAGGAAATATGGGATACCATGAAAAGACCAAACCCAAGAATAGTAAGTATAGAAGAAGGTGAAGAAATCCAACTCAAAGCCAGAGAAAACATATTCAACAAAATTATAGAAGAAAACTTTCCCAACCTAAAGAAAGACATGCCAATGAAAATACAAGAAGCCTACAGAACACCAAATAGACCGGACCAAAAAAAGGTCTCCTCGCCACATAATAATCAAAACTCCAAACATACAGAACAAAGGGAAAATATTAAGAGCAGCAAAGAGAAAAGGACAAGTATCATATAAAGGCAAACCTATCAGAATTACACCTGACTTTTCCATGGAAACTCTGAAAGTCAGAAGGTCCTAGATAGATATTCTACCTACAATAAGAAACCAGGGATGCCAGCCCAGATTACTATACCCAGCAAAGCTTTCAATCAATATAGATGGAGAAAACAAGATATTCCATGACAAAACCAGACTCAAACAATTTGTATCCACCAATCCAGCCCTACGGGAAAGTTCTGGAAGGAAAACTGTAACCCAAGGAAGTTAGCTACAACCAGAAAAACATAGGCAATAGATAATCCCACTTTACCAACAGCCAAAAGGAAAAAGGGATAGAATCCCACACATAATTTCACCACCATCACCAAAAAAATAATAAGAGGGCTAAAATCAATAAAATGGAAACTAGAACAATACAAAGAATCAATATAACAAAAAATTGGTTCTTCGAGAAAATCAACAAGATAGACAAATCTTTATCCAAACTTAACAAACAGCAGAGTGAACATGCAAATTAATAAAATCTGGAATGAAAAGGGGGACATAACAACAGACACGGAAAAAATCCAGAGAATTATCATGTCATAATTTGAAAACCTATATTCCTCAAAATTTGAAAATCTAAAGGAAATGGACATTTTTCTGGACAGATTTCACTTACCAAAACTAAATCAAGAACAGATAAGCAACTTAAATAGACCTATAACCTCTAATGAAATTGAAGCAGTATTCAGAAGTCTCCCAATCTAAAAAAGCCCAATCTAAAAAAGTGCTGAATTCTACCAGAAATTCAAGGTACAGCTAATACCAATTCTCCTCAACGCATTCCACACAATAGAAGCAGAAGGGTCATTACCAAACTCTTTTTATGAGGCTTCAATAACCTTGATACTCAAGTCACACAAAGACACAACTAAGAAAGAACTACAGACTAATATCCCTCATGAACATTGATGCAAAAATTCTCAATGAAATACTGGCAAATTGAATCCAAGAACACATCAGAGAAATCATCCACCACTGTAGGGGAACCTGTAGCCACACTTGCTTAGGGGCTGGCTACAGATCTGCCTGACCACACCTGCGAGGGCGTGGTCAGGGTGATGTAAAGTGAGAAGCAGTCAGTGGCTGGGCACTTTCAATTTTCCTTTTCGGCTTGCTGTACGGATTACTGCCAAGGCTGCCTAAGTCGCTCTGTAAGTAAGGCTTTTTCCTATTAAATACCCTTATAGTTCTACTTGGCTCTGTATTGGATATTTCACACTTTATCTGGTTGTCAGGAGTGGGATATTGGAAACCTACACCCCATTTGGGACAGGCTGAGGCCTAGGCTGGGAAAGCTCCCTCTCTCCACAGGTGCTCCCGGCTCCCAGCTGACCTGCTGCGCCATACAAGTGCATTTCTGCTGCAGCTGAGCTGCTCAGAACCATCTGCCCAGCATGGAGACAGTTTCTAGCTGCCTAGAGTCAGTAGGCCTCGGCTTTCAGCAGTGGCTTCCCCTGGCCACTGCTGTGGAAAAGCTGCACCTATTTCAGTGGTTGCAGCTGAAAGGCCATATAGTCTCTAAGATAAGCGCAGCCGCTTTGTGACCTCTCTCCACTGCTGCCACTGAGTGCTGCCACTGAGTGCTGCCAAACGCCGTGCCGAGTAGCTGAATGCCTGTGCCACCTACTGGTCAAAGATAGTTACTGCATCTGGAGTAGAAATAAGGTAAAATTATGGCAGAATATTTATCATTTGCTAAAATTGGTAATATTTTTGCTTATTACGTGAGTTCAATGTTTGAGGAGGATGCTAATTTGCCAATTTCTGGCCTATATGCCATAATGGCAGTTAGCTTGCTGGTACAAATAATATTACTAGCCAGAGCCAGAGGGCTCAGGAACAGGGGTAAGGATAACCTAACCACCTACTTACAGGAAATAACAGCTTTACGCAATGAGGTTTTGGAGAACAGATTAGGTCAGACCACAATTGTGTAGCAAGTGGAACAGAAATTGGATGATAAGCTTGGCTCTGTGTTCAATATGCTAAAGACAGAGCTGTCTGTTACCCAAGATGAGATGCAGTGTATTTATGATGAGATAAACACAGAGACATCCTCCATGTCTGAGGCCTTAGAGGCTGTCAGAAGACCGTGACGAACTAAAGAATATCTGTAGCCAGCTAGAAACTCAGATAGGCAATGTTACCCAGAAACTAGATGCAAAGGTGCAAAATACCCAGGATAGGGTTGAAGAATTGGACAATGCCATTCAATCAATTATTGAAGCATCCAAGGTAGCAGATCACAAATTTGAGTCTAGATTCGAATATTTGGAAGATAATTTACAGTACAGGGCTGACAGATTACATAGGTCCATACGGTCGATTGCTGAGGACTCAAAATCAGCAAATCATGACCTTGAATCTAGACTCCAATACCTAGAAGGCAGTTTCCATGCCATCCAGATGCTGCCTAAGGATTATCGTATTAAAGACCTAGAAAAACATGTAGAGGAGCAGTTAGAGCAATTTACAGATTCACTAACATGCTTGGAATCTTTTATGATTAAGGAGATTGAAACTTTTCATAAGGATATCATTACTAGGCTTAAAGATCATTGGGATGCCTGAGAAACAGAATCACTCCAATCTGAGGTACCTACTCCACCCAGGTATCATGACTATTCCTCTAAGGTTGGTACTCATACACCATTAGTATACCCAGCTACCATGGTAGAAAAGCCAGCTTCTAAGAAACACCCTCATGGACAGATGGCTTATGAATGGCAACCTATACAGCTGAAGGATCTTAAGAATATTAAAAAATCAGTTGTCTCATATGGTCTCCATAAGCCATACGTAAAACAGCTATTATATTCATGGGTTGACAGATTGACACCCACAGATTGGGAACAGTTGGTAGCAGCTGTGCTTGAGAATTCATGCCAAATCTAATGGAAGGCATTGGTGAGGGAAGAGGCGAAGCTCCTTGAGTGTCAGATCATAAAGGAAGGTTTTGAAGCCCCTCTAAATAAGATTCTTGGTGAGGGTATTTATGCTAACCCAGAGGCTTAATATGATGACGATATACTGTCCCTATGCAGCAAAGTAGCATTAAATGCCTGGGATAAGGTTCGTGAGCCAGGAGAATGCCTAGAAGCTTATACCAGAATAGAACAGGGACCTACAGAACAATTCCAGCACTTCTTACAAAGGTTAACTAAGGCAGTAGAATTACAGGTAACAGATCCAGAAACAAGACAATCAATTATATATATAATTGCTTATGAAAATGCAAACCCAATATGCAAAAGAATACTTTTGCCTTTAAAGATCAGATCAGTTCCACTAGAAGAATGGGTTTTGTATGCAGCCAACATTGACTATCATGTGCAAGACCCTGGAGCTTGGGTAGGAGAAGCCATTTTGAAAGGTTTAAAAAGGCAACAGGAAGTTAAAAGTTCTAGATGTGAGGATGCAAGGGCTTGGGAAGGAAAAGCACCTTACAGAGGTCAACATAGGTACCAAGAGGCTAGAGGTTACTACTACTATGAACCAGAACCTTGGGTAGGAAGAGCCTTGCCCTGGAGACCACGAAGGCACCAGGAACCTAGATGTTTCAACTGTGGTAAAAAGGGACATACTAAGAGAAATTGTAGACAAAGGAATTCTTACAATGCCTCATATGGAAGGACACTGCCTTCTGGATTGTGTAGAAGATGTGGTAAGGGCAGACACTGGACCAATGAATGTAGATCGACCAGAGACATGCAAGGAAACCCGTTAAGGCCGGGAAACCCAGAGGGGGGACTCAGGAAGGCTCCCACATTGAGAAAGTTCCGGTAATTCCCAGTAGCAGTGTGAGACAGTCTCTCACAGGACAAATAGATTGTTCTTTTCCTATTTTGAAAAATGATACTGCTCTAGATGGTACTTTAAATAGTGATGAAGAATTAAATGTGAATGAACAAAATGAGAAACGCATATTTTGGCAAACTTCTATTAATGATGAAAGGCCTCAGTTGAAAGTGAAAATTAAAATAAAGTTATTTCTGGCTTAGTAGACACTGGGGCAGATGTGACTATTTTTACCCAAAAGTCTTGGCCTCAGAAATGGCATCTTAGAGAGGCAAATGTACAATTTTTAGGAATTGGAACTCTAGAGTTCAACAGAGTGTTAACTCAGTGGTCTGCATTGGACCAGAAGGACAGAAAGGGATACTGAAACCATACATGGCAGAAATGGCTATACATCTCTGGGGTCATGATCTCTTACAGCAATGGAATACTCAGATTAATATTCCTCCAATGTCAGATACAAATTATGTACAATCTTTAGGTAGTAGAAAAGATCTGGTAAGACGCTATGGAAAACAGTTACCAACCATCTATGCTGTACAGAAACTAGTTACAAATGATGGACCTTCAGAGGAGTCAAAGGACCTGCCATTGAAGTGGCTTACAGATGAACCAGTTTGGGTAGGACAATGGCCTATGACCTCTGAGAAGCTAGAGGCTTTAGAAAAGTTAGTACAGGAACAGCTGGATGCTGGACATATAGAGGAATCTACCAGTCCTTGGAATTCTCCTATATTTGTTATCAAAAAGAAGTAAGGTAAGTGGAGAATGCTGACAGACCTGAGAGCCATAAATAAGGTAATTCAATGGGCTCTCTGCAACCTGGAATGCCATTACCTTCCTTAATACCTAAAGGATGGCCTATCATAGTCATTGATCTAAAAGACTGTTTTTTCACAATACCATTACAGGAAAATGATAGAGAAAAATTTGCATTTACTGTACCAACTCTTAATAATTCACAGCCAGTTAAGAGATATCAGTGGAGAATTTTGCCACAAGGAATGCTAAATAGTCCTACTTTGTGTCAGCACTTTGTACAACAACCTTTGGAAATAATTTGTAAGAAATTTTCACAATCTCTTGTTTATATTACATGGATGATATTCTTTTATCAGATTATAATAAGGAAACTTTGGAACATATGTTTGAAATGGTGAAGGAAGTTCTGCCTCGTTGGGGGTTACAGATTGCCCTAGAAAAGATACAAAGAGGAGATTCTATTAACTATTTAGGTTACAAGATAGACTTACAGAGAATCAGACCTCAAAAGGTACAAATTAGGAGAGATCATTATCAAACTCTTAATTCTCTTCAGAAATTATTAGGGGAAATTTCTCAATTACAGACGATTATTGGTGTAGAAGGACATGACTTTAAGCATTTAAAAATGGCCCTTAAAGGTGATAAGGACCCAAACAGTCCGACTATATTATCTGCTGAGGCAGAAAAAGAGTTACAATGGGTAGAAAACAGAATATTGGATGTGCATGTAGATCAGATAAACCCTAATTTAGATTATATTCTGGTTATCTTGCCATCCAGAGAATACCCTTCTGGAATTCAGATGCAGAGAAAAGACACTACATTGGAGTTGATATTTTTGCCACATAAACAGAATAAAAACTTAAAGACATATATAGAAAAGATTTCTGATTTGATTTTAAAGGAAAAATTAAGACTTCGTCAACTGACTGGAAAAGATCCAGCACAAATTATAGTACCTTTAACTACTGAAGAAATTTCTTCCTTATGGAAGGATAATGAATATTGGCAAATAGCTCTTACTGACTTTTTGGGAACAATTGGTAACAACTATCCCAAAACTGACAGAATTAAATTCATAAAAAAGACAGTCTGGATTCTTCCATGTATTGGAAGACAAACTCCCGTTTCTGGTGTTCTTAACTTCTACACTGATGCCAACAAATCAGGTAAGGCAGGTTATAAAGCAGGTGAGGTAAATAAAGTAGTTCAAAGTCCATCTACATCTGTACAGAAGGCAGAATTATATGCCATTCTCATGGTACTTATGGATTTTACAGAACCTCTTAATATAGTTACTGATTCTCAATATGCAGAGAGAGTCGTGTTACACATTGAGACTGCAGAATTTGTTCCTGATAATACAGAATTAACTTCTTTGTTTTTACAATTACAGGAAACTATCAGAAACAGAAGTAATCCTACATACATTACACATATCAGATCCCACACAGGTCTGCCAGGGCCACTAGCACAAGGCAATGATGAGATTGATTGTTTATTAATTGGAAGTGTTCCTAAGAAACATCATGTAAATAGCAAAGGTTTGAAAAAGGACTTCTCCATCACTTGGCAACAAGCCAAGGAGATAGTGAGAAACTGTCCTACTTGTTCCTTTTATAATCAAACTCCATTGCTAGCAAGTTGTAATCCTAAGGGCATTACCTCGGAGAAATAAGGTTTGGCAAATGGATGTCTTTCACTTTGCAGAGTTTGGAAATTTGAAATATGTGCATCATACTATAGACACATTCTCAGGGTTCCAATGGGCTACTGCTCTTAACTCTGAAAAAGCTGATTCTGTTATTACACACCTGTAGAGGTGATGACAGTTATGGGTATACCTGCACAAATAAAAACTGACAATGCTCCAGCATATGTCTCCACAAAATTGGAACAGTTTTTCAAATGTTATAACATAAAGCATGCTACCGGTATACTACACAATCCTACAGGACAAGCAGTGGTTGAGAGATCTAATAGAACACTAAAGGAGATGCTCAATAGACAGGCTTGGAAGAATAAATCCCCCAAATATAGGTTGCATAATGCTTTATTAACACTAAACTTTCTTAATGCCAATGAAACAGCTGCAGAAAGACACTGGACTGCGGAAAAAACTGCTGAACTCAATCAGCCGGTATACTGCAAAGATGTACTAACCTCTGTATGGAAACCAGGACATGTGTTACATTGGGGTAGGGGTTTTGCATTGGTTTCCACAGGAGAAGAAAAACTTTTGATACCATCAAAGTTGACTTTTTTCACAATACCGTTACAGGAAAATGATAGAGAAAAATAGACTGATAGACCAATGGAATAGAGTTGAAAACCCTGACATTAAGTCACACACCTACAAACACCTGATTTTTGATAAAAAAAAGCTAAAACTATACAATGGAAAAAAGAAAGCATCTTCAACAAATGGTGCTGGTTAACTGGATGCAGACATGTAGAAGACAACAGATAGACCCAAGCCTATCACCATGCACAAAACTTAAGTCCAAATGGATCAAAGGACCTCAACATAAACCCAGCCACACTAACCCTATTAGAAGACAAAGTGGGAAATACCCTTGAATTAATTGGTACAGGAGACTAATTCCTGAACATTACACCAGTAACACAGACACTGAGATCAACAATTGATAAATGGGACCTCCTGAAACTGAGAAACTTCTGTAAGGCAAAGGACACTGTCAGCAAGACAAAATGGCAGCCCACAGACTGGGAATAGATATTCACCAACCCCACATCTGACAGAGGGCTGATCTCCAAAATATACAAAGAACTCAAGAAGAAAGTCTCCAAAACACCAAACAATCCAATTAAAAAGTGGGGTACAGAACTAAATAGACAATTCTCAATAGAGGAATCTAAAATGGCTGAAAGACACATAAGAAAGTGTTCAACATCCTTAGCCATCAGGGAAATGCAAATCAAAACAACTCTGAGATACCATCTTACTCCTGTCAGAATGGCCAAAATCAAAAACACCAATGACAGTTTATGCTGGAGAGGATGTGGAGAAAGGGGAACACTTCTCCACTGCTGGTGGGAGTGCCAACTTGTACAGCCACTTTGGAAATCAGTATGGTGACTACTCAAGAAAATGGGAATCAGTCTACCACAAGATTCGGCAATTCCACTCTTAGGCATATACCCAAAAGAAGCACATTCATACAACAAGGACATCTGTTGAACGATGTTCATAGCAGCAATATTTGTAATAGCCAGTCGCTGGAAACAGCCTAGATGCCCCTCAACTGAAGAATGGATAGAGAAAATGTGGTGCATTTACACAATGCAGTACTACTCAGAGGAAAAAAACAATGGAATCTTGAAATTTGCAGGAAAATGGATGGAACTTGAAGAAACCATTCTGAGTGAGGTAACCCAATAACAAAAAGACAAACATAGTATGTACTCACTCACATGTGGATTGTAGACATAGAGTAAAGGATTACCAGTCTACAATCCACACTGCCAGAGAAGCTAGTAAACAAGGAGGACTCTAAGAGAGACATACATGGTCCCTTGGAGGAGGGGAAAGGTTCAAGATCCCCTGAGCAAATTGAGAGCATGGGAAGAGGGGGGAGGGAGCTAGGAGAATGAGAAGGGAAGAAGAGGAGGGATGCAGAGGACATGAGGGAGCAGAAAGTTTGAATCAGGGGAAGAATAGAAGAAAGGATATGTGATAGGTTGGGTTTTAGTTGGGAGTGGTATGAGAGGACCCGAGGGAGAAGGGAACTGGGATTGTCATGTAAAACAATCTTGCTTCTAATTCAAATAAAAAAATCTGGAAGAAAAAAATAATACTTTAGATTATTTAAATAAACATGATTAGTATTCATTTGATGTATTGTAGAGATGTTTTAACTATTTTCATCTAAGATAATTGCAATTGTGTCTTTGGGTTCTAGGACACTATTTTAATTTCAACTATTTTTCTTAAATATTAAATATTGATGTGAAAATTTCAAGACCAGGTGTAAAGTGTTTTTAAGTGTCTAATACAAGGGCTGGAGAGATGGCTTGGAGGCTAAGAGCACTAGCTGCTCTTGCAGAGGTCCTGAGTTCAATTCCCAGAAACCACTTGGTGATTCACAACCATTTATAATGAGATCTGGTGCCCTCTTCTGACAGGCAGGCAGAACACTCTATGTCTAAAATCCACATATAATAAAAAAAATCTTTGCAAATGTTTAAGACATACAGGACCAAAAATATATGGAAATACCATAATTTAAAACCAGTGGAAAGATACGTAAGGAGGTATTTCAGAAAAGTACAAAAATCCTGTCTCGAAAAACAAGACAAGAAGTATAAAAAGAAATGGAAACATTTCTTGATACTAAAATGTATAGGATAAAGCACTGATTAATTATGCAGCTGAAGTAATATTTGTAAGCAATTCTGGATTAACCAGGAAACCTATGGATAACGTAGTTTCTTTTTTGTTTCAGCATCTTTGTTTTTGCAGGGCTCTTGGCTTACCCAATAATAGCTGTTATCTCATAGATTGTGGCTCATTCGCCGGAGGATGCTTGTGAAATGTGTTACTGTGGTTATGAGTCATCTGAGCTACTGCCAATATCTCTTCATTTTGAGGAGTTAGAGGAAGATGACTCAGTTAAGACATCGTAAAGGATGCAGCACGTTGGGAAGGACCTGTCATGTGTCACCCTTACTGAATGCTGTCTTTTTCTGAGTGCTCTCGCTTCTTTTTGTGTTTCCCTAGAATATGGAGGTGTGTCTTGAAAAATATTGTTCATTGGATATTATTTTTGTTCCCCAGAAGGTCATAGATATTTAGCATAGGCACTGAAACATTTAAAGACATCTGATTTCTGATTGTATAAGTAGGCCTGCTAGAGCAATCAAGTAGTAGTTTCCTGTATTATCATTTCCCCAAACCACACATATTCTGCATTGTAAACTATCCTAGGAACCATTAAGCATCACATTGCTCCCAGAATTCTAGTTATAGGCCTTTAACCCTCATTCCTCTTATCTTTTTCTCTTACTTATGTTTGATGGATGGCAATTAAAGCTTTTGTTCACATTTAGGGATTGGCAGAATTATTTACCTGTCACAATTATCCAACATGTTATCTCGTTTTTAATTTTTCTAAATATTTGAAGCATTAGTCTAAATAATTTTAATAAATAAAATATTAGGAGTCAAATATTGGGGTAACACCTGGAAGATCAAAGAACCAGAAGCAGCCACCAGTTGTTTCCTCTCTGTCCAACAGGGCTGAGATTCTGTCTCTACCCTGCCTTCTCGGTGCTTCTCTCCACCTCCCAAATGCTAGGATTAAAGACATGAGCCTCCCAAGTGATGGAATTAAGTGTGAGCCATCACCACCTGGCCTTGATGGTTAACTAGTGGCTAGCTCCGCCCTCTGATTTCCAGGCCAGCTTTATTTGTCAGAACATAAACAAAATATCACACAACAAATGTTTCCCAAATTCTTTTAAGTTTTCTACCATTTATCTCATTCTAATGTATTTGAATGTAAGAAGGAAGTGTCTGTCATCCACTATGGCACACCTCATTAATCCCAGAATTCAGAAGGCAGAGGCAGGTGAACTCTGTTAGTCCAAAGCTAGCCTTGTCTACATAATTCTAGAAGAGCTAATGTTACATAATGGAGAAACTCTGTTTCAAAAAAAAAAAAAGGAAGAATTGTATAAATTACCACTCACAATAGAATTGAAAGCTGCTAATATGTAAATGAAAATTTATTTGATGTCATTTCACATTAAAATTACTTATTCAAAATTATTATAATTATTGAAAGTTAAAGGCAGAAATAATGTTTTCCCTTTCATTTATTTACTCAATAAACATTACTAAACAGGCACTACAAGCTTGTAGTGTAGCATGATCTACTCCTTCTCTCTCTCTCTCTCTCTCTCTGTGTTTATCTATGTGTCTGTGTGCATGTGTGTAGATGGTAGAGAGGTTTAATACATATTTAAATTTCTGAAAAAGTATATTATACCTGACATGTACATATTATGTAGTATGTCTTTCAAAATTAATGTTAGGCTTAATACAAGTTTAGTAACCAAAGATATTATACAACTGAGTAAATGTAAAATTTGAAGATAACCATAGCCTGTTATGAGAGGACACATGAAGAGTCACAAAAAGTAGAAATCAATGATCACAGTTCCTACAAAAAGGACAATTTTCACTGTATTTTCAAGGAAATTGATGCCAAGATGGTGGAAAAAATAGTGATAGACTTGAGGAAGGGTGCTGCTTGTTCAAACACTACAGTAGTTAAGCTTGGTGACAGGCACAGATTTAGGAGGGGAAGACTTGTTCTTAAGGAGACCAGAGACCACATGAGGGTGAGCCTTGTTTGTGAAGACACCTTTTCTAGTTAAAATCCCTAGGAGTCTGAATACTGGCATGCTTCTTATTTCTCCATGTATCAGTGTTCTTGCATGTAAACTGGAGATAATAAACTGGATATGTCACTTCGCAGTGATAAAAATGGAATAACTTTATATCTATTCTTACCTTAAACACAGAGGAGTGAGTATGATGGAAAAATGGCCAGATTCCAAGTTTATTGTTAAAGCAGAAAAATGGGTGTATAGTCAACTTCATCAGAGTATGTGACTTTCCTTCTGGTATATTTTTTTCCTGCATCATTATGGTTTTCTTACAGTAATATGATAAACAAAAGGAAGAATTGCTAAATCACCAGGAAGCTCATTAAGAATGATTTAATTGAAATTACATTTTAGACCACTTAATTAATATCAATTAGCCTTCCCGCTTTAACCATAATTTATCATGTTTTTCCTACAGTCTATATTTGGATAGCTATCACAAACTTGACTTGATCAGCTCAATATTACATGTGTATCTAACAGAAACCAGAGGCTTTTTTTCTGTCTCTGTTTCCTGAGAAGAAGAGTTAATGCCAAGTTTCTGTGGCAAAGGTCAGTGCTTAATAGATATTGTGGTATGCTTAATAACCCTATGAAATCCTGCATGTTCAACCACAAATTGGAATCACAACCTATTTTTTCTTCATATGTTTTCATGCACACAGATTTATGTGCCCAAACAGATTTCCTGTGAATTGCCATTTCTTTTTCAAACATACTAAATATATTAAAACAAACATTTGATCATATTTCCACCAAGGTCAGCCATGTTTCTCTTACTTTCATGCTATTTCAAGGTAAGATGAAAACACTTGCTGCTGGGTATGATAGCTCATGCCTATAATCCTAGCAATTGTGATGGCAAGAGAAGAGAATCACAAGACTGAGGTCTATAGGATGAGTATTACTTTGACCAGCCTGAGTTGCACAGAGAGGTTCTTTCTCAAAAATCAAGCAAATAAACAACAAAAAAATGAAATGAAATTATGTTATAAAGAATTAATTTAATTGTGCCACACATTACAATTATTAGTGCTTTTCAAAACCAGGTGGGATAAAGACAATGACAGACCTTCCCATATACTTTAAAATTTGCCCTCCTATTGTCTAATTTCTCCTTCCTCCTCCCATTTCTCCTCCTTTCACCTCCCAACATCCCCTCCACTCTCCATCTTCAACTCTACCTCCGCCAATAGGAATTCATCTTTGTAGGCAGAACTCTGCTTTGTGCTTCCATTAAGAAGCTGGATGTTTTCCAAATATTTATCCATTCAATATTGTAAATGAGCAATTGAAAAATAATAAACTGTATCAGTATGTTAAACATTCTACTTAAAGATGAAATATTTGGAGCTTTCATATAATGTGCCTACCCATAAATCAGATGTTTCAAATTGAGACTGAATTATGTTTATGTATATATGCTAATTAGGACAATAAAATGATCTTTAAGAATATTAAATGCTTTTTCCACTCCACTAGTTTGCTTCTTACTTGCCCTTTCTGTCCTTAACATTTAGTATATGCTGTTGTAGAAAAAATAGCTAGTTCAATGTGACTGAGAAAGGTCTGTTCATATCAGATACACTGGTTTGCATAAACTTCACTTAATAGCTGTCCATAAATCTGAACAAAGCTTTGAAATTTAAAACTAAAAAAAAAAAAACAAGTAAGTCCAACTAGAACCATAGTAAAGTTCCTAAACAGTGGAATGAAAATGAAACTTGCAGAAGAACCTTCTAGTCCCACTACTGTGGAGTCCATTGTAGACACCTAGAGTCAGAATCACAAAAAGGAAAGAGCCTGAGAGTTGAGAATGTTCATCAAGGACAGTGAAGGGCGTGGAGGTGACTGTTACTGGAACCCAGGGGAAAGATGGCTTATCTCAATTGTGGGTGGAATGGTTGGCAGCATAGTTTGTCCCCTTGAGTGCCTTTTAAGGTAGAAAGGAAGACAATTGTGGCACAAAATCTTTCTGAGATGTGGAAGCCCATTCCCTTCCTGTACCACTGTGATCACATGACCTACATTGTGAAACTGAGCTGGCACTTAGTCTGATTCACTGAACAACAGGCTAAAAATAGATCCCGAGTGCTAACATGACATCTTCATAAATGGCTGTTAGTGGAAATCACAAACCCATTATCTTGTAACTTACCCATTGATTATTGTGTGTGTGGGTGTGTGTGTTAAGAATAGATTATACCCGCTCTCTGGTCCCCCCTGTTCTAGAGACAGCCGCATCTTCTCGTGCAGTGCCAGCCTCGTTCCTGAGACTCAATGGTGAAGGTCGGAGTGAACAGATTTGGCCATATTGGATGCCTGGTTGCCAGGGCTGCCTTCACTACTGACAAAGTAGAGATTGTTGCCATCAATGACCCCTTCATTAACCTCAACTACATGGTCTACATGTTCCAGTATGACTCTACCCATGGCAAGTTCAAAGTCAAGGCTGAGAATGGGAAGATTGTCCTCAATGGGAAGGCCATCACTGTCTTCCAGGAGCGAGATTCCGCCAACATCAAATGGAGTGATGCTGGCGCCGAGTATGTTGTGGAGTCTACTGGAGTGGAGAAGGCTGGGGCCCACTTGAAGGGCGGGGCTAAGAGGGTCATTATCTCCGCCTCTTCTGCTGAAGCCCCCATGTTTGTGATGGGCGTGAATCATGACAAGTACGACAACTCCCTCAAGATTGTCAGCAGTGCATCCCGCACCACCAACTGCTTAGCCCCCCTGGCCAAGGTCATCCATGACAACTTTGGCATTGTGGAAGGACTCATGACCACAGTCCATGTCATCACTACCATCCAGAAGACTGTGGATGGCCCCTCCGGGAAGCTGTGGTGTGATGGCCATGGGGCTGCCCAGAACATCATCCCTGTATCCACTGGCACTGCCAAGGCTCCACGTGGACAAAGTCATCCCAGAACTGAACGGGAAACTGACTGGCATGGCCTTCCGTGTTCCTATCCCGAATATGTCTATCGTGGATCTGACATGTCGCCTGGAGAAACCTGCCAAGTATGAAGACATCAAGAAGGTGGTGAAGCAGGCATCTGAGGGCCCACTGAAGGGGATCTTGGGCTACACTGAGGACCAGGTTGTCTCCTGTGACTTCAACAGTGACTCCCACTCTTCCACCTTTGATGCTGGGGCTGGCATTGCTCTCAATGACAAATTTGTAAAGCTCATTTCCTGGTATGACAATGAATTTGGCTACAGCAACAGGGTGGTGGACCTCAGGGCCTACATGGCCTCCAAGGAGTAAGAAGCCCACCCTGGACCATCCACCCCCATCAAGGACTTGAGCAAGAGAGAGGCCCTGGATGCTGAGCAGTCCCTGTCTAACAACCCCCACACTGATCATCTCCCTCACAGTTTCCATCCCAGACCCCCAGAATAAGGAGGGGCTTAGGGAGCCCTACTCTCTTGAATACCTTCAATAAAGTTCACTGCACTGATAAAAAAGAGAATAGATTGTACCATAAACAGCCACTAATTTTAAAAAAGGAGTACCAGAAAAACTATATTATACTACATATGCCATGATATTTGTTTAGCCTCAATCCCAGGAAAGAAAAAACAAAGGTTAAGCAATGTTTCAAATGAAGTGTATAAGGCTTACAGATAATTTAAGATTTTATTCAAAAAAAAAAAAACCCAGAACTCTCTGCAAAGTAATCCTATTGGATTCATGAAAGCTCTTTCAGGATTCCCACTGCTGGCCACCTATCTTATGGGCTTCCTTCTGACCAGCATGCTGGATTTAGTTATTGTCTATTGATAATTATCTCTTCTCAATAACAGTTAGAAATTAGATTCAAAATGAAGAATAAATAATAAACAGAACTCTGGTTGTCCTGAACCTTTAAACAATAAATAAAACAAATCTTTATGGACTTCAGAGTCACCTTGAGCAGCCTGCTTTGCATTCCATATAACCATTTACAAGCGAATCTACCATGAGGCAATTGCTGAGATTTTTACCTAGGGTGCATGTGCTCAACAAGCTTTTAAAAAGAATATTGGATCTTTAGAAGCCAACTGAACCACAGAATTACAGAAACATGTGAATTCTCATATTGTCAACCTGAAGTTCCATGAAGTGACCAGGGTATGATATATCCTGAAGAGGAAGAAGCCAGGGTAGATAAGGCTTCCTCCCAGTACCCAAAATTCATGTTAAACTGGTAGCCATGTTCTTTTCCAGATCATAAAGCCATTAAGCTGGTTATCCATATTTCTAGATATTTTTGTTGTTAAAACACAGAAAAAATAAAATTAACCTTTAAGTATAAAACTAATGGGGTTATCAATTATTAGAAAGTGCTTTCTTAGGTGTCAGTGGGGATATATAGAATGTTGAAATGGAACTCCTATCAATCTGTACAAAAGTTAATTAAGGATAGATTATCAATGTAAAGGTAAGAACTGGTACTCCGAAACTGCCAAAGATATCACAGAGAAGCCTTTCAAGACATTGTTATAGGCACAGATTTTCAGGATGGGACTTTAGGCAAATAGCATAAAAGGAAAAAAAGATAGACAATGAGATCAAAAAGCTTCTTCACAGAAAAGGAAACCATCAATATAGTAAAGAGAAAAAGATAGATTAGGAAAAATACTTAGCATCTAGTCACCCGAGTGGGGTCAATATCGAGAATATGTAAAGAATGAAACCAACAGCAGAAAATCATGTAACTCATCCATTTTAAAACATGAAAAAATGAATTACATGGGAATTTTTCAAAATAAGAAATAAATAGCTAACAAAAATACAGAACATAAAGATTAATTTCACTAGCCATCAGGTTAAGTATAAAGGGAAACTACTGGGAAATACCTGACCTCAGTTGGAAGACCTGTTCACAACAAAGGTTGATAAGGATGTGAAGAAAAAGGATTGCTCATACACTCTTAGTGGGAATATAAATTAGTACAACCACTGTGGAAAATGATATGGGGAGTTGGGAAATTAAGGTCCCTTAGGAGAGTAACTGCCTGGTATGCCATATGCCCTACAGTCAATCTCCATCATTGTATATATTGAGTATTGTGGTGGTTCACACCTACCTGTAATGTCATAGCCCCAGCACTTGAGTTTGTGGTCATCCTACTTTTTCAGCTACATAGTGAGTTCAAGGCCTTCTTGGGCTATGGTGCCTATATGAAAGGAAGAAGGGAGGGAAGGAAGGAGAAAGGGAGGGAGGGAGAGAGGGAGGAAGTGACAGGAGGAGGAAAATAAAGAAAACATTTAGTTTCCTCACAAAATTAAAATAGATATGCCATATTATTCAATTATCCACCTGCTTACATAAAAGATATGTATGCAGGCCCACCCGTTTATTGCAATATACGTTATAATAGCTAAAATAGGAAATCAGCTCAATTGCCTATCAGCTCAACAGATGAATGGATAAGAAAGGCATGGCACGTCATGGATTAATTCTCAGCATATTATTTGCATATACTAAGTACCTTCTAAGTCACTGAGTTAAGTTTGTTTGTTTTTGAAAATCTATTTTGAAGTATTTTTTAAGTATACTGGGCTGGGTAATTTTATGTACAACTTGACACAGGCTAGAGTCATCTAAGAGGAGGGAGCCTCAATGGAGAAAATTCCTTCATCAGAGTTGACATAGACAAGCCTTTAGAACATATTCTTACTTAGTGACTGATGTGAGAGGGCCCAACACATTGTGGGTGGGGTTATCCCTAGGCTCCTGGTCCTGAGTTCCATAAGAAAGCAGGCTGAGCAAGTCACAGGGAAAAAGCCAGTAATCAGCACTCCTGCATGGCTTCTCCATTAGCTCCCGACTCCAGTTCCTGTCCTGTTTGAGCTCCTGTCCTGATTTCCTATGATGAACTGTAATGTGGAAGTGTAAGCCAAATAAGTTTCCTCCCTTAGTTTCATCTACACTCATGGTGTTTCATCACAGCAATAGTAACCCTAATTGAGCCATACAATGAAGAAAAATGAAATGCTGTCATTTGAACTAAAGTTGATGGAACTGGGAAACATAAGCCAGTAACAGGAAGATAATCATGGCAAACTCATTTTATCTGTGGAAACAAAACTATAGATATGAATGAAGAGCAGAATTCTCTGTGTTGAGAATACCTTTAAATACTTATTGTGTTCATTGCTTAATCCGACTAGGTTGTGCTGAAATGTATCTTAGTGGTCCAGTATTTGCCTACCATACAAAAGGGCTTGAGTTCAATGTCCAGCTCTGCAACAAACAAAACAAAATGAAAAAGTTGCAGAACATTATCATCAAACTTTAGTATTATTTGAAAAACAGGAACAGATCAAACTTCTAGTGATCATAATTTAATAAATCATAATTAAAAATTTTTAAGATTTTGAATACAGCTGTATGCATACTACAGATGGAAAATACGAATGAATACACAAAGGGCCCTCTTGCTGTTGGGACACTGAGGCACACCTAACAGATCGGCTTGCTGTGAGTCAGCTCCATTCCTGATCCCCACACAAGTGAGGTAGTGGCTGCAGAATCGTGGAATAGCCTTTTAAGAGTTTTAGTATTTAGTGTCTCTCTTCTCTTCTCTTCTATTCTTTCGTTTGTGTCTGGATACCCTTTTTTTGTTCCCTTACTCTTAAAATATGACTCCTCAATCAGAAAAGGGCTGGCAATAACTCAAAACTCACATTATTCATTCTAATATATTGTATCTTCCTTCCACCATCATTGAAAAACAGCTAAAAATTTACTTTTATACTTTCTTTAAAGCAAGGAACACAACGAAGACAGCTTCATCGCTAATATGTGTTTTACTGATAGACAACTTTTAGAAATTATTTGCTCTTCTATTTATTTTAATTTTATAATATTTTATTTCATTCAAGAAGGTAAAGTTATATGTGCAAATACATACTGTATGCTATGTGTTATAAATTAATCATATATATGCTGTGGAATAGTTAAATTGAAATAATTAACATTACTTCAATCTGTGGTTTGGGCTTATTTGCCTCCTGAAAGCTCATATGCTGAAATCTTTGTTCCCAGTATTATGGCATTAAAAGGTATCAGGACATTTAAAACATTGAACTTCATAAAAGATAATAAAATCACAGGGCACCAACCTCCTGAAAGACTGTCCTTTTAAAGATACTATGTGAGATTGCACACTCCAACTCCAGGGAGGGCATTGGGATCTGCTTGACCAGATTCCTTGCTACAAGAACAGGTTGTTACAGAGCCTGTGAGCCTCATCCTTCTTCTCTAATTTAGGAGCTCTTCTGCCATGATGTCAGCATCAGGCTTTTACATTATAGAGTGTTGTCTCCTTCCTTTGCAAAACTTAGCCTTGGACGGTTTTATTGTAGCAGCAGATGATGAACAAGCTAAGCTATCTTACATAGTTTTTGTTTGTTTTGTGTTACACACACACACACACACACACACACACACACACACACACACACACACGACGCACACACACTTCCTACCCACCCTCTCTTTCCTTCCTATAGTTTCAACCTCAAAATATCTATTTTATTATTGCAAGAATACAATACACTGTCATACAATACACATAATAATCATCATGCTAGCAATAAGCTTTTGGGCTTATTCCTTCTAAGTAAATGAATTTGTAACCTCTTTGTTCAAAGCACTGGGAAATGTTTAGGAACAAGTTTGCATCAGGGAAATATTTAATAATGAATATATTTCATGAAATTTAATTTTTATTATAGCAGTTATTGATTACAGCTAGTAATTGCTTAAAAAGGCCATACACCTGAGACAGTTGTTTTAAGCTACATTACACATACATTTCATACACACACACACTCATACACACTGACACATATATAATACAAATACACACATACACAACACACACTCACACACACGTACACATAGTCTCACACACACACACACATACAATGTATACGCACATAACACACATATTTCATACACACAATCACGCACACATACACACTGACACATATATAATACACACATACACACACAACACACTGTTACACATGCACTCAACACACATACACACAATACACACTCACTCTCTCACACACATACACATACAATACATTTACACATAACATACTCACACACATACATTTCACTCACACATACATACCACACTCTTGAGCACACACACACACACACACACACACACTGTCTGAAAGTTGCTCTCCTCATGACCTGAGAGTGAATTTCTCTCCCTAGACATCTTTGGCTGCTGTTTCTGTCTAGAAGAACCTTACAGTTGTGGGAAGTCTATACTGGATTAGTTCTGTTGTAGCACTTTCTGGAAAAAGAACAGGTGGCAACACTGAGCCCTACTTATTAAAATGAAGCAATTAGAAAAATCTGGAAGCAGCAGGGTCCAAGTGAGCCATGCTCTCTCATCTGAATCTACCCAGCTGCACAGTCCATCTTCCTGACCATGGACTTAGCATTGATTGACCAGTGTTGCATTTAAAGGATGTTAAAACTATTATACATAAGCATAAAATTATAGGATAAAAATATCCAGATAATGAAAAAGCCTTGTCAAAAATATACCATAAATGGAAATGTCAAACATTTAGAAAATGTATAATCTTATATCAGTTAAACTAATATAATTAAGACTGCATAATCAGTTACTAACAGTTTTTTAAAGTTATAATTATATTTGAGAATGGTTTCAAATGCACAAATCAGAGAAAATCAGAATAAAATATATTGTATAACATGGTAGAACCTGAGTTTTCATGCTTTTTGTTATTGATTAAGTTGCTTCCCTCTTTAAACACTACTGTAAAAGGCCATTCAGAAAAATATGTTTTCCATGCATGAATTTTGAAAACTTTGTGTTTTCTGTAAGTTTTTTTGAAAATCCCTGAACTGAAATAATTGCATTGAATCAATCCTTCTAATTAGAGCTCACATGTCTTCATTAGATGAATAAATGGTTATTGTTTGGTTTTGCTGGGATTTAATGGTAAATTTCAAACACATTTCCAGTACTTTAATGAATTTGTGAAGGAACCAAAGTCCCACTGTGTCAGAAAATTCTTCTACTTGGATCATATTTTCGTGGCTTAAGCCTGATAGTATGATGAAAGAGACATACACACCACAGGTGCTTGAGAGGTGAAAGGGACATTTGTTGAAATCACCTAATCAATATCATTGGTGTAAATGTTAAGGATGCATCAGTTTTATTCCAATTGCATGCTACTTTAAAAATCAGTGTTACTTTTTTTTCTGAATGTAGCTCAATAAACTGATGCTTGCAATTACCCACTTTTAGAATTCATATTATTAGTCACAAGTAGAGCCATCTCTACACTATCAGCAAAGAGGAGATAATGATAGTGAAAGATGGATTCTGTCAGATATATTCTTAAAATAATTAACTCCTCCAGTAACTATTTAGATCAAGTGGTGGTTAGCCAATCCAGTCCATTTGTCACCACTTCCTCTTTTGTTTTCTGGGTATTTTTGTTTTTCAGTTTTCGAGATTAGTAGGTTCAATCAATTAGTAGGTTCAATGAAAACTGACTGGATCAGATTCCTCCTACAAAAGTCTCTTTAGAATTAGTGAAAATTAGGTACATTTTACTTTGTACTGTCATTTGATTTTATTTGTCTTCACGATCAAAACCCTTTCAATTTATAGCTAGATATTGGAACATCCACAACTACCTTCTCACTATGGCGGAGGTGGGTGGAGGGAGGGAGACAGAGGGAGGAGTTAGTGTTCAGGCCTCTTATGGTGGTTCCACATATATGACCTCGTCTACATCTAACTACATTCCCAAACTGCTATTCTAATGATTCCCACATTCTAATGACATCACATTTAAAATTAGGGTTCAGTGTCAAAAATCTATGGGAAGCACAAACATTTGATCTGTTGAAAGCAATGTCAAGGTATTTAATAGCTGTATGACACTGGGCGCTGAGACTGAAAGATTGTGAGATGTCAGATCAATTACAGGGAATAGCAACACAAAGCTACTTGAAATGTAGAGGAGGGGGCTCATAGAACCTGCCTCTTTCAGAGGAACCTGGTCCTTTGAGGAATCCACCAGAGAATACAGTTCTGCTCAGACATGGGTTTAAACCAATAAAGAGTCTTCATTAGCTAGCCAGTGTCTACACTGGGTAATGGGGATTCTGGTATAGCCCGAAGCCTTTCTCAAGGTGAGTTTTTATTATTATTAATTAAATTTATTCATTTATTTTTCATCCCAACTGAAGTTTCCCTCCCTCCTTTCTTCCCATCTCCCATCTCCCCCCATTCACTCTTCCTTTGCTTCTGTTCCGAAAGGGCAGGCCTCCCATGGGTGTCAACAACTTGGCATATTGAGTTGAGGTAGTACTAAGCTCTTCCCATTGTGTTAAGGCGGAACAAGGTAGCTGGTATGAAGTACAACAAACACTTTGGTTGGCTTTCAGGGTGAGGGTGAGATTTTAAGCATAAAAGCCATATCCTGGGTTGATATACTTCTCTTAAAAAGAACAGTCAGTCAGAAGCAGAACTACAGAAACCAAAAAACAAACAAACAAAAAACCCCAAAACTCAAAACAAAAAAGCCAAACAAAATGAAAAAACAAAACAACAATAGCAAAGTTAGTATATTTATAGTATATTTATAGACTTTCCCAGAACTACAGACTTTGATGGATTAGGTCTTTGTTTTCATTTTAGCAGCTGGTGCTGTCTATGTGCTGAGTCATATGGTCTGAATGGTACTTCCATCAGAAGTGCTAAAGTCTGGGTCTCTACTGAGGTCTAAGGGCCTGTTACACTGGCTTCACAAGGGTGTCTGGAACCCAAGAGCAGAAGCATGCAAGCCATGCACACATAATTTAAGAGAGTGGTTGAGTAAGGATTTCATTGCTGTGAGGTCTCATTTGATCTCCTACAATTTGGGGTCAGTTTCTGTAGATTCTTATCACAAATCTGGCTTGAGTTGGTTTCTATTCTACTATTCTCAAGAATAAGTTCGATTTTAAAGTGAAAGCCCCCACAAGTATGAACAGGTGGAAACATTACTTAAAATTGGAAAAATAATTAATAAGTAATAAATAAACATAACTGTAAGTAAACATGAGCTTTGGGCCTTGATATGAGTACGGTTACTCAAAGTAAAGGGTGACTATTGTTAACTATCCAATACTAAGTTTGATGCATTAAGAGAGTGAAAGTCAATGGATGTTTCCATTCAGTGGAAGGTAACCGAAAGCAGCTTGCTCACTGCATGTCTTCCTCTCCTGCTTACACAGAAACAATGTTTTACTAAACAGATTCTGCAGACAATAAACTGTAATGTCATAGTCTGTCCATGTGAAATAATCAGGAGACCTCACTTCAGTCATAATAACGGTAAGAATGATGTGATAAAGTATAGTGGTATTATTTATTCCAGAGAGCTGACTGAATGCAATTCCTGAAAAGGCACCATGCCAGCAACACTCAATAGAATCTTCTAACAGATACTATTGCCACCTCTATTTCCATAATGAAAAAACAAGCAAGATTAATAAACCTAAAGTACTTACTTAGGTACATAAATCGTAACACTTAATAGAGCTGAAATTTTGGTTTAGGACTGAGGGATTGTGACTGACACACTAAATCCCCTCACCAATTCCATTGTGCTATTGTAACATCCTTATCAACAACTTTCATGATCATATTGAAATTACATCCAGTAGTGAAACTGAAGACAGCATTCAGCTATCATCCTGTGACAGAGTTCAGTCAATGTGGTAAGCATAACAGTGGCAAAACTACAGAATTCCCATTTCATAACCTTTCCAAATTTAATAAAATGATTAGATGGTATAAATCAAACTTGCATTTGATTGTTAATTTAAGTTTGTGGTATTTAGTTATACATGGAACAGATACCTAGTGTAAGTTCTGTGCTACTGCACAGACAGAAAGTTCCTGTGATGAACTCCTGATGGTGAAGAAAAGAGAGAACGCTCAGAGTTCTTGCTGCAGATATCCTCTGTGCCCTTGGATACTTCGGGTATTTGTTGCAAAACAAGGATAATTAATTTACTAACTTTGCCTTGGTTTTGTTAAGATTAATGAAGTAATCATATCTAGAATAAATTCTGTAATTCTTTAGTGACAAGTACAAGAAAATGTTTGGGACTATAAAGGCCTAAGACAGAAGGCTGCATTTATCATCCCCAGTATTTAATGGACTGTCAAAGGGTTAGAGATAAGTCTCTCCTTTTCAAATAATACTGATGGGAAGAAGCGCCATACCATGACAAGAGCCTGAGCAAACTTTGTGTTGTACCTAGAAGGGAACAGGCCACTTTGACAATATAACCATCTCTATAGTCATAGTACTCAGCGTATCCTGGTTCTAACACTTACTCACAAACTAACTCCCAGAGAAGTTTGTAACTTTTCTTAGCCTTGGACTCTATAGCTACAAAATGAGGATAATGATGGTGTCTGTGTCATATAATACATATTCTCATTTACTTAACATGCATTCATTATACAGTGTATCTGTATTACTTAAGGTATCTTGGATAGATTGGCAATAAAAATATCTTCTTCTATAAAATAATTTGAGAAACATTTCTCTAGAACCTAGATAGGATGGCTAGACTTACATAAGAATAGATACTTCATTGTAAAGTCAAGAGGTGTTTCATGTCCTTTACTTTCTTTTCCCCACTATATTTTAAATTGAAAATAGATGTTTTCATACTGTTTCTCCTCCCCCAACTCCTCCCAAATCATACCCCCACCCAAATCCTCTCTACTCCTTAGAAAACAAATGAACATCTAAAAAAGTAATAAGATAAAAGAAAAACAAACCAACCAGAATAGGATAAAACAAGCAAACAAAAGAAAAAAGACCTCTTTCCCCAACAAAGCACGAGAAAAATTGATGTAGACACACACACATGTTGACACACCCAGGAATTCTGTAAGAATACAAAATTGGAAACCATAATATATATGCAAAAGACTTGAGGGTAAACTTAAAGAACTTCCCAAAATGCCATTGAATTCATTTTTTGTTGATCAGTATGGACCCTACCATTAAGAATTGTTTGTATACTCAATGGAGAGAAATAATTTTACATTTGGGAGCAGCTATCAACTGGAGATGACTTCTTGGGTACCCCTCCCTCATCTTACAATCCTCCCCTCAAGTACCAGGACCTAAGAAAAAATTTTCCTAAGCTTAACTTTGTACTGTGCTCTGCTAACATCTTGTCAGGTCAAAGAGGTGCCAGAGAGTTCCATACAGCCTGATCTGCAATGAAACAGCAAGCTATCCCAGGACATGGCAGCACCCCAGCTTTCTCAGTTCCCCTAAAGATGGTCAACACCCCCCAGGTCAGCAGGAAGTAGTCTTGAGAACTCCATGAGTTTATTCCCTAACTTGCCATGCCTCACTCCTTACCTTTTTAATAAAAAGTAAAGGTGGGAATGTAAGGATTCAGGCATTATGCTGGCCTGCCCCTGTTACCTGGCAGAATGCATTCAGGCAGTACTTTGGTCAGCCCAGGGTTCCATGAATACTAAGTCTGCACATACATAAGTGTTTATGTTCATGTAGAAAACATCAAGTAAAGCTATCCTGATTTCTGATTCCTCCCTTTGCTGTTCCCTTTAACTTTATGGAATAAAAAAGGAGAGGCATATTAAAAATGCCTTTTTTAAAAACAAACAAAACATTTCCCATTGTATTGAGACTCACTGGAGAAGTTTCAGGGATATCTGTGAGTTTTATTAGAAGTTTTTAAGTGATTGCTCATTTTGCTTAGTGTTTCAAATACAAAAGACACCTGTGAATCATCATTAGAATTAGCTTGATTGTTTTCTAAGAATGCTGCCTTAAAATAGAATTGGTTGCTGTTCTTCTGGGTATGGCATTGCAAGCATATAATAATAATAATAACACCTTACATTACCATTGCTTTGGTTTTCTAAGTACTTTGACATAAATTATCATATATAAGCCTCATAATAACTCAATCCCTTTATTCATGGTTGCTTTGTTTTATTCATAGCTGTCATGCTGACATCAGTCATACACACTTTACTTATTCCTATGGCTGGTTAATTATGTAAAGCCTTCATCAAACAAACAGAAAGATACAAGCTGAGAAGAGAAGGCATCACTTGTGATTCTGAATAGCTGATTTCCTTTCATAAAATTAGTGAAAGCACCTAAAGTATGTCTTATACTACTCTAGAAACTAATGTTTTCAAAATATGTATTATTCATATTCATCAGAGCTAAATGTCATTTGTTAAATTAAACCCATTGAATTGAAGACAGGTCAGAAAACACTGAGAAGTATTCAAAGCCCACAGAAGATATTTTTAAAATAAACATCATATTTCATTTAGTTCATCCATTTAATAGAATGTCTATATTAATTTGTTGTTTTGAACTATTGGTAGTGTGCAAAATGTGCTATACAACTTCTAGTCAAATGTAAAATGTAAAAGCTTTTGCTACACTTTAAATCATATTAGTTGATCTAAACTGAATTATATTTTGACTGAAGGCTGCGAAGCACATAACTCACATCGAGGCCTCACAATCTGATAGGGCAGAGGCCATATATCCCTTAATCATGACACATTCAACCAGTGTGAAAAACCAAAATTGAGTGTATCAGGACTATTCCTAATACAGTCTTGCTTCTTTCTTCTAATCCTGATTAATCAAAGAAAATTGAAATACATTTGGGTAACAATTTCCCATTTGATTTCAATCGTGCTCAACCATGCTTTAAGTAAGACATTCTTTTGTATCCTTATAAACTCATGTAAATCAATAAATAATTTAAGGATCTTGTGAAAAGGTGGAGGTTGAGGAAAGCTATGACTAGCTAACATAAATTCTTATCTTTCCCTTTAAAAACAAACCTGCTTCTAAATCCCATAAAAATATTTGTTACCCTTTCTTGAAATTTGTTATTTTTGTAACTGACATGTAAAATAATAAAAGCAGTTCATTAATGTGGCAAATGTGAGATGCCAATATACATATATATTGTAGTATGCTAAAACGAGGACTACATTACTTATCTACCCTTTCAGGCTTTTTTAAAATCTAAACTTCTTGTTCCTGTCTATTCATAGTTTATTACCTACTGACCAATTCCCTTTCTTTCCTTCCCACTACTCTTCCAGGCATCTGATAACCACTGCTGTACTCTCAACTTCTGTAGTTTAATTTTCTTTAAAATAAATTTCTCTATTTACTTATTTTTTGTGTCTCTATGTGGGTTTGTGATCATGGGTGAGGCCACACAGAGAGAATTCGTTCAGTGGAGCTGGAGTTATGGGCAGTTGTGAACTGCCAATGTACGTGCTCAGATACTTTTAATCATTTCCAGTCTGAAGACCAACTTTCATTTTTATTTTTTACATGTGAGTGACTCACAGTATCTATTTTGTATTGCCTGAGTTATTTCACTGAATATAGGATTTCCTGTTCTGTCTATGTTGCTATGAATGACAAGATGGCAAATTAATTTGTGTGTTGTGTGTGTGTGTGTGTGTGTGTGTGTGTGTGTGTGTGTGTGTGTGTGTGTGTGTATGTGCGCACGCGTGTGCGCGCGCCACAACAAATGGTTGGAAGTCAGAGAACAACTTCCTGGAGTCAATTCTATCCTTTACATGGGTTCCAGGAACTGAACTCAAGTCATTAATGGTAAGCATTTTTACTGCTGAGCAATCTTGTCCACCCAGCATGTATTTATTTTAATAGAACTTTATTGTCTATAGTATTTCCTCGGCTCTATGAACTATTGTTATTTCCCCATTCATCAGATGATGGATGCTTTTTGTTTTCATTTCCTAAATATTACAAACAGTGCTACAAATTCAGGCAGGTGCTGATGTCTCATTGATGGGTAATTTCACTTTCTTGAGTTATCTACATTTTGATGGAATTGTTGAATCATATGGTACTTCCGTTTTTAATTTTTAATGGAAACAACCGTATTTTTCTATAGTAGGGAAAGTAATTAAATTTCACACTAATAGTTCCAAAGCTCCCTTTCTTCACATTCTTGCCAGAATTTGACATCATTAGTCTTTAAAGCTTTTTTTGAGAATATTCACTCTTAGTTGGGCCAGGTGTTATCCTATTCTGGTTTTAATGCAAAGTTGGTGATGACTACCAATATTGAACATTTTTATATTATCTGTTGGTAATTTATGCTTTCTTTTCAGAAAGGTTTATTGAGATCTCTTCTGGATAGATCCATAGAGTGGTATAGCTGGGGCATATGAAAGTTCTATTTCTAGGTTTTTGTTTTTGTTTTTTTTGGAAACCTCTAGGTTGATTTTTTAAAGTGTTAGCCCATTCTTTACCAAAACATTTTTAGTAAGGAAGAAATCTTAAACATTTTCCAAATTATTCTGTAATTTTGTTTTTCAAAAATAAATGCTGACTAATTTGCCATTCAGTGTTATACGTTCTATCCTGTATCTCTCAAAATTTGCCCATGACCCCTTATTCCATGGGTAATCTAGTCTAAGCACACATATCTAAAGAGGCAAAGCCAGTGTCTACATATGTGAGACGGTGTGTGCGCACGTGGCATTTGTCTTGCTGGGTCTGGGTAACTTTACTCAAAATCATGATTCATAGCCCCATCTATCTGTGAGTCTCATAATTTCACTTTTTCTTTAAACTGAGTAACATTATCTGTTCACCAGTTGGTTACCTCGGCTGTTTCCATTTCCTGTCTATTATGAATAAAGCAGAAACAGGCATGAACAAACAAGTGTCTCCATAGTAGGATAGTAATGGGCAATGTGTTATCAATATGTTATATTAATTTTATGTTAAGGTCATTTCTTAATTACTTGGGATGTAATATTTTACTTATTTAAATTTGTTTTTCTCATTTGCAATTTTAAAATATGTCTCCTGGATAACTTAGAGCTGCATTTGTGGTTTTCAATGCTTCTGTTGCATAGTCTGATGATAGCTCATCGCCTGCAGATTCTTTACATGTACTTTACTCACTGATGCAATTGTGAGTGGCACCATTATTCACAAACCAGTGAACTTTCAAAGACACTTCTGGTTTCATGTTGACTGTGAGGGGAAGTTCACATGATGGATTATTCACTTTCTAGGACAGAGGAAGCATTTAGTGAGTCCCTGGAGAAGGTTCAGTGGAGGGCAATTTTAGGTAGACAGACTTTGATATCTCTTCTTCTCAGGGTTTGCCTGCCTATTTCAGTGTAAACATGTTGTATTATTTTTTCTTAGGCTTTTGTTGTCTAGTTGGGTATTTACTTTTAGAAGCAGCCATTGTTGTCTAATGTTCTGGAAGAATCTATACTGCTCATACTAAAATTAGTGTTGTTTCTCTAGATTCTTTATTGCCATAGTATTCTCAGTATCAATGTTTTAGTTATAATAATTCTTTTCCAATATTGTTATTTTATGCTAATGTTATACCCTTATAAAAGCATCTAAATATTTCCCAACAGAGAAAAATAATAAAATGGTAAATGAGACTGGCATTTTTCAAGATGGAACTGAGAGCAAAATCATGGGTGATTATCTATGACAGTCTGGCATAGGAAAGTATTAAAATGCTAACAAGACTGACAATATATTTGTAAAAAGCACAGAAACCAAGCTGTTTGATTTGTCCATTATCTGTTTTGCCAATGTGTTCTATTCAGGCATAGATACTGACTTTCTATGGCCACAACTGTTGGGAGTAGCTCATTGAACTATTTAGCCCTTTATTAGCATTGTGGAAATATGAAGGGTAGTACAGACAGAGGTCATGTGCTTGAAGGAAATACTATATTGTGTTTTTCTCATCCCAATACTTATTTATAAAGTAGATCTGAGCACCAAAATAAGCATTTGTATCAAGGAAAATACCATTCATATTCCCTCAAAGGGCTGGGGTTTTTCTTTTTCCACTGATTTTACTAATCCACTTATAAATTATTTTGGTGTAATTACATGGATGCTAAAATTATCACTCAAAATCTACTTGATTACCTTGCTGAACACACAAAGTAATGCTTGTGTGTCAGTCACTGGAACAAAAAGAATCCTTCTCTACTTTAGGGGCATCAAGTACAGATCTAGCTGCCAGTTTCCCTTCTTCACACTTGGGATTGCTCTGTGTGGATATGGATGGCAGATGAATCCTCAGTTGTATAACAGAGTAACTATTATTGATTTGTGATATAGAACAGAGGCAACCTAGAAAACTGAAACTCAGCAAGAGTCTTCATATCCTAAGCCAACCATGCTGTCCAACCTTTTTGTATTCATTTCCTTAAAGAGTTTTTTAAAAAAATGGTTAATGACATTAATTTATATCTAACTTCACTGGATTTGGAGGTGTGATATAAATCCTACCCATTTTTTTGTTCCTGGCACTCAGTGTAGACCACAGTGTAGTATGTGTACCATCACCAGATCAACCTCTTCATATATATAAGGATATAGGGGATGAGAGCAGAGAGGAAAATATAAGAAATTCTTCTATGGCTATATGATTCAATTTTTATTTTTTTATTTGTAACACTCTTCCAGAGTGTCCCAGATGCTTTACTTGTTATGTCGATACAGCCTAGCATCATCTGAGAGAGAGAAAAAAAAAACTCCAATTGAAGGATTGTCTAGATGAGACTGATGTGTGGCCATGTCTGGGGGGATTATTTAGATTACTAATTGACTTGTGATGGCCCATTCAACTGTGAGTGGGACCACAACACCATCCCTAGTCAGGTGTGTCCTGGCTATGTCAGAATGTTGGTTAAACATGGGATTGTGAGCAGCAATTGAGGAAGATAACAAGCAGCATTTCTCTGTGATTCTGCTTCAAGTTCTCAACCTGCTTAATTCCCTGCTTTGACTTCCTTCCATGGTAGACTGTGATGCAGAAGTCTAAATGGATGAAAGATATCAATGTTAGACCTGATATCCTATGGGCTAGAGGCAAAAGTAGGGAACATGCTTCAATTTCCAGTCACAGATAAGTACTTTCTGAATAGGGCTCTTGCAGTACAGGAATAATCAGCCATCGAGAAAAGGTGATATGAAGCTAAAGACAAAGGAAATGTACATTCTTACAACAACAAAGGGAACTGTACATCAAGTAAAGATGTATCCTACAAAATCAGAGGAAATCTTTGTCAGATATAATTTAACAGAGGATTAATGTCTGGAATGCACAAAATTTGAAAAATATCAAGATAAGAAAGAACACAATGAAAAACCGGGCTTACATGTAGGTAGGAAACTGGTGAGGGGGTGATATTTGGAAGTTAGATATTTGGAAATAAAAAGATCATTTCATGAGCGTAAGTGTCCCATAAGAGTCCATGCTCTTTCATACTCACCAGTGTATCATATGTGTCTCAATCATATAATGTTAGGTCACATAATATGCATATAATAAATTAAGGAAGGCATGAATGATTTATTTTATGAGGGGTGGTAAAGAAATGAACCTATAAAGTGTGAATAATCTCTACAGGTAGTGAAATGTCATATTATTAAGTGCTCATATGAGGAAAAGAGAATTCATTTGTTCAATGTAATTTGTTTCTTGAAATAGTTCTTATATAGAATTATAAAATTTCTATGAAGAAATACTTTTTTCTCTTATGCCATGCTCACACACAGGAGGAAAAAAACATTAATGTAATGTAAGGAGACTTTTCTTCTGCCTACTGGCATAAAAGGTACTTGGAGTGTCTTTGCTGATGGCGAAATTCAGCCACTTAAGCTCTCCTGATCTTCTCATGATACCAATGACATTTCTGTGAAGACAGCTGATAAGATGTATGTGATTGTGAACCAAGTAGAATTAAGTAGTTCTGGGCGCTTATTGAACATGAGCCCTATAATTAAAGAGTTGACTTATAAAGCAATATGTAGAAGAACTTGATCAACGAATATAACTCTAAAATTTGACCTGTCCTCTTGAAAATTTGGCCCTTTGAATTGCCTGTTTAAAGTTACAGGTATGAACAATTATATGAAATTGAAATAATTATAAAGACAATGGATAGTAGAGTAGCCAGAGATAAAAATATTAACAACAGACAACCACATTTCATAGTTGAGGAAACTCGAACTGATAAAAGTTGAGAGACAGATCTATTTAATCACTTTCTACTTTGTGGATGTAAATGAAATTTGGATAAATTTCTGGCATTAAAATCCATAGAACTATCTATTTATCTACCATCTATCATTCTATCGAACATCTTTTTTTGTTTTTTAATTTCATTTTACTTTTAAACCACAGTTCTCCCTTCAATCCCCTCCCTCCCCCAAGCCCACCCCAATCCACTCTTTCCAAAGACTAAGGCCTCCAAGTGGGAGTCAACAAGGCCTGGCACATTAAGTTGAGGCAGGGAATATATGAGCAAGAGAGGTCAAGATCATGGAGGGGAAATCTATAGAGACAGCTGAAACAAGCTCCTGGGAATTTATAAACTCTAGACCCACAGCTGTGGAACCTTCATGAACCAAACTAGGCCCTCTGCATGTGGGAGACAGTTGTGTTGCTTGGTCTATCTAAGAGGCCCTGGCAGTAGGACCAGGAAATCTATCTACTGATAGAACATCTCTTCTACATAGCTCTTGCTGTCCTGAGACTCACTATATAACCTTTTCTATCCTCAGATTCACAGAGATCAACCACCATTTGCCTCCCAAGTGTTAGACCTAAAGCCTGCATGTACTACCACATCTAGATGAATCCCCAAATTTCAAAGAAGGAATTAATATCCAGTGTAACGATAACTCTGCCAGCTGCCTGAGTTTCACTGCTATATTAGGGTTCCCAAATAACATATAGAGGTTAATATTAGTTACATTGCTGCTCACCAATGACTAGGATTTCTTATTTGCTAGCTCTGTCTTAAGTATCAATCATAACTATTAATCTATATATTTTATAAAGACTCATCAAGGACACCAGCAGGATGCGTCTTCTCTTCCTGGGATCAAATGGCAACTCTCTCTCCTACATTTCCCAGATTCCTCCTCGACTCCTAACCCCACCTATCTTGCTTCCTTATTGGCCAACAGTGCTTTATTTATCAACCAAAAAGACAAACATATACACAGAAGGACGTCCCCCATCAATCCAACTGCTTTTTTCCCTAGCTTTGCATTGTTTGATATTGATTCACTGAGGTTCTTAAAATTTTGCCAATTCAATTCATTAAAATGAAATGATGCCTTCTCTAATAACTCACAATATATTTACAAGAAAGACATTTTGCATCTTTCTACAAGCAAGTCATAATGTTAGGATTTCTACTGTTATACAGTTCATTTAAAATTATTCTTTGAAAATTTCATAATTTATACAATGTATTTGATAAATATAATGAAAGAAAACTGCGGAATCATGGATAATGATTCACGGGACTAGGCTAAAATATTAAATATAATGTATTTCGGGGAGAAGTCACTTACACAAGAAGCAGATAGCCGCAGGTTCCTGCTCTAAGGATCCACTCAGGCTGCTCCATGTGACCTGACTGGAGGGACACAAGAAAAAGCTACCTGCCTGTACCCCAGACCTAAACTTACTCCCTTTCATGTCCTCAACCAAATAGGCATGGTCAGTGCTACAGGTGCAGGCTCGGTGGATACCTCACCACAGAAAACAATGAGCCATTACGAATTATGCCTTCCTTTTTGTATGTGTAACTTTTTTCATTTTGGCAAATTTTAGACATGTGTTCCCATTTTATTTATCACATTGACTTGTCCAATAAACTGCTTTTTTCCCTAGCTTTGCATTGTTTTATATTGATTCACTGAGGTTCTTAAAATTCAATTCATTAAAATGAAATGATGCCTTCTCTAATAACTCACAATATATTTACAAGAAAGACATTTTGCATCTTTCTACAAGCAAGTTATTGATATTTTTATTTTAGATTTGATGGTCTTGCTAAATTTTATTTCATTTTACTTGATTTGGGGGCATTATTTGGGACATCATTTGTATAAGAACTTTTATAAAGCTTGAAAATGATTGCTACAAGTGATACATTTTAACATTTTCGAGGGGGAAATGATTTCTAGTTTTTATAAGTAAGTAGAGGCTTAAATTAGTCTCTGAAGATTAGTAAGGTGTTTATGAATTAGAATGTATCAGAAGGAAAGTGTAGGAGAATTGGAAAAGATGACACAGGATTTGTCTTACATTGAACAGGAAGAAACTGATTTTTATTGAGTATACCTATAGATTTGCATACAAAGACCTTTCTTATATTGCTCTGTTTTATTGATTTCATTTGTCTAAAACTTTGTAACAAAGACACTGGAAAATGTACAATGATGTTATATAGAAATTAGACCATGAAGGATAAAAGAAAAAAAAATTCCTGGTCTAGTTGCTTGCACCATGAAGTCTTCTGGATCTGCTTTTAGCCTTCAACTTCCTTTTGAATAAATACTAAAGATTATAGGGTGTTTATACCTGTGATGAAAATTATCTTTGCTCAACATGTCAATTACTTGATAGGTAGAGTTTTGTAAGCCTAGTTAGGAATGACCTTCATATTTTTTAGGGTTGGGATTGGAAGGAGGTGTTCAGGTTTGGACACCTCTTTCAGATGACTTCAGTAGAGCATGCGACTCTTAATCTCAGGGTCCTGGGTTCGAGCCCCATGTTGGGCTCCAGGTATAACGAGATCAAAGTCAATCCTTAGTCTGTAAGGTTAAGATATCTTTTTATTCAGATAAACAGCAGCCAAACTCAAGCCAGAGCCACCAGGCCAGGGAGAAGGGGCAGGAGAAGAAGAAGAGGGGGCTCCCATATGCCCAAGTTCCCTTAAGAGTCCCTTCATCATCATCCTGACCTCACCTTGACCACACCTGTCAGCCGTGGTCAGGCACACCCTTAGGAGGCATGGTTACAGTGTTTCCCTACAGAGTTTATTTTCATACATCTATCATTTTAACACTAGCAGAGTCACTTGAAATTTATCCTGTTCCAACCTTTGTTAATTCTAATATATGTCACTAATTTTTAAAGAGCAGTCTTCATCTCATCCTTTAAACAAATAAAGGATTAGGGAACCATCATTTATTTGATTAATATCTATGAGTCAAGCTGTTAGACACTCATCTATGAATTTAGAAAAAGAAAGAGAAATTGGTTTTGTCTTCCCAAGCCCTCTGATTATATACTCTTACAGATTATATTTTATAAAAAAAAGTCAGCTAGAAGAAATCTTGGCAATGATGAAGCAGCCACGAGTGAGAACAGACACATAGTGAAACATAAGAGCATCTTGTGTTTCTGCCTCTTGTTTATAAATCCTTTATCCTGTTTTCCTTGCATTCTTCTGTTTTCTGTGAATCTTTTTAATCTATTCATACTCTCCCTCAGTAACACATTCAAAAGCCCTTTTATTTCTTTGTAGAGGACAGAGGTGATGGGTAATTTCATTATAATTATAGTTTCCCATTTTAAACTTTCTGAGGAAATTGACTCTGGTTCAAATGAATTTTGTTAGACAATTCTTGATACAAAGCACCACATACAACTCTCTAAAGTGTGTGGGGGGGAGTGTTAATTGAAATCCAAAATAATAGAAGAAAACATTGTACCTTTGGAAAATGTATTTAATTGGCAAAAGGCAAATGTACATAAAACCAAAGCTGTTCTTCACCACCTGTGACGAAACCCGCTTCCCAAGGTGTGAATCAGATTTCTGGAGCATTACACTGAGTGTTTCCAGTCACATGTAATCACTTAGTAATGCAAACATACATAATGTTTGTCAGCCAAGACCTTTTCAACCCCAGAATGACTTGTACCAAAAAGATTCTATATATTAGAAGGTTTGTGGGGAAAAGGGTACAGATAGCTGAATCCGACTCCTGGTCTATCCTGTAGGCTCTCTTTTAATAAGCAACAGCCACAGCTATTACATTCTTGCCTTGCTAACATGACTGAGATGAGCCAAAATAAAGATGAGTATATTAGCTCTCTTTACTGTGATAGCAGTGTCATGTTTAATATTTGGGGGCACAGGATTAGCTTTGTTTTCCAATGAGGGATTTATAAAAAAAATGAACCTAATCTGTGTTTAATAAGGTTTTCTCCCTTTGTGTTTATTGTAATATGGAAATAATCTTAGTTTGTTTGCACGGACGTCCCCACTGGCTTACATCACAGTGCATCACATAGCAGCAGAACTCCAGCTAGTATCAAATGCCTCATCTTTGGGTTCACATGGCTCGATGCCTCTAGAGATTATTTTTTTAATCAATGAATCAGATTTTCTATATTGAACAATGCCCAATTGAAGTGAGCTTTATTATATTAATAGTTTACTAATCTCAATTATATTGAAGTCTTCAAAGAAATATTCTATGGTTTATACACTACCCCATAACATACACTTTGAGAGATATAATGTTAGTATTTAGATGTTTGTATTGGCCTGCTCTTGGAGTCCTGACAAGATACGCTGTCAGCTGCAGCCGTTAAGAGCAGTACCTGTGCACACTCATCATTTTCCTTTGTAAAAGGTTCCTGATCACCTCCCACCCTTCTCTCCTTCTCTCTTTCTGTCTCTCCCTGTCTGTCTGTCCCTCTGTCTCTGTCTGTCTGTCTGTCTCTGTCTCTGCCTCTCTTTCCTATGTTCCACTGCTCCTGTCCCTGTAGGCCAGTCTCCTCTCTACCCCTTCTCCCTTTAACAATCCTTTTCCCTTAATAAAAACGCCTCTGCCTGAACTCTGTTGCATGGAATCTTTCTATCGTGTGCCACTTTTTAAAAATTATAACACATAAGTTCCAAACTTTTAGAAGACTTAACCTTTCAAATTTATACACATAAAAAGTTGAACAAATAGTTAGTCAATACAGAAATGTGTGTGAGAGTTCACAATACATGTTTGTGGCTATGTATATGTTGCTTATAAGGTACTGTGTATGAAGATTAGGAAAATCTTGGTTTATTCCAATATTGACTTTTAAATCTTAAAATTGTGAGAACTACTAAAAGCCATTTTAATAGTTTAGAAATAGCTGTAAATGATATTGTATTTTTAATAGTGATTATATTGCATGTTGGCTCTATTTAGTGAAAATGACATAGCCTCACCACCACCACAATGAAACTTTAACGTGTGGCAATGCTTAATTCAATTAGCCAGATTTGGTTATTTTACAAATGCATGAATACTTTTTAAAAATCATGTTTTGCACAGTAAAAGCATACAATATCACATGTTAATATAAAATTAAAATAAAACATAGTATTGCTTTGGCTTCAAGAAATTTGAAGTTGTTTCACTTTAAATACTGGTCCTTCTATGTTAGACTCTGATGACACCCTATGGAAGGCCTCACTATCCAGGGGGAGCAGAAAGGATATGTGATAGGTAGTGTTTTAGTTGGTGGGGGATGGTAGGGGGGAGGGAGAGGGAACTGGGATTGACATGTGAAACAATCTTGTTTCTAATTCAAATTTAAAAATCTGCAATAAATAAATAAATACTGGTCCTACAAAACTGAGCCCTTACATCTTCAAAGACTTTTTTAAATTTTTATTATTTTTAATCACTTATATTTACATATCCATCCCCCCATTCCCTCGCCCTCCCATCCTGCCATGTTCCAACCCATCCCAACCCACTCCCTGGTAGAGTTTTTTGGGTCACTTATGTAAGCTATGATATTATCTGCATATAGTGAAAGTTAGATTTCTTCCTTTCCAGTTTGTATCCCCTTGATCTTCTTATTGTTCAAGCTAGGACTTCAAGTACAATATTGAAGAAATATGGAGAGAGTGGACAGTCTTATCTTGTTCCTGATTTTAGAGGAATAGCCTGAGTTTCTCTCCATTTAGTTTGATGTTGGCTGTTGGTTTTCTGTATATTCCTCTTATTGTGTTTAGGTATGTTCCTGTTATTCCCAATCTCTCCAGGACCTTTATCATGAAGGGATGTTAGATTTTGTCAAAGGTTTTTTCAGCATCTAGTGAGATGATCATGTGATTTTGCTTTTTCAGTTTGTTTATATGGTGGCTTACACTGGTGGATTTTTGTATCTTGAACCATCCCTGCATTCCTGGGATAAAGCCAACTTGAACATGGTGGATGATTTCTCTGATTTGTTCTTGGATTCGATTTGCCAGTCTTTTGTTGAATATTTTTGCGTTGATGTTCATGAGGGATAATGGTCTGTAATTATCCTTTTTTGTTTGTCTTTGTGTGGCTTGGGTACCAAGGTAATTGTAGCCTCATAAAAAGAGCTTGGCAATGTCCCTTCTGTTGCTATGATGTGGAACAATTTGAGGAGTACTGGTATTAACTCTTCTTTGAATTTTTGGTAGAATTTTGCACTGAAGCCATCTGGGCCTGGGCTTTTTTTGGTTGGTAGACTTTTGATGACTGCTTCTATTTCACTAGGGGTTATAGGTCTGTTTAACTTGCTTATCTGTTCTTGATTTTGTTTTGGTAAGTGATATCTATCCAGACAATTGTCCATTTCCTTTAGATTTTTTAATTTTGTGGAGTACAGGTTTTCAAAGTATGACCTGATGATTCTCTGGATTTCTTCAGTGTCTGTTGTTATGTACCCTTTTCATTTCTGGTTTTGTTAATTAGCATGCTCTCTCTCTCTGCCTTTTGGTTAGTTTGGATAAAGGTTTGTCTATCTTGTTGACTTTCTTGAAGAACCAACTCTTTGATTCATTGAGTCTTTGTAGTGTTTTCCTAGTTTCTATTTTATTGATTTCAGCCCTCAGTTTGATTATTTCCTGGTGTCTACTCCTCTGAGGAGTGTTTGCTTCCTTTTCTCTAGAGCTTTCAGTTGTGCTGTTAATTCTCTAGTGTGACTATTCTCCAGTTTCTTCAAGTGGGCATTTAGTGCTATAAACTTTCCTCTTAGCAGTGCTTTCAAAGTGTCCCATAGGTTTGGGTATGTTGTGTCTTCATTCTCATTGAATTCTAGGAAGTCTTTAATTTCTTTTTTATCTCTTCCTTGACCCAGGAATGATTCAATTGTGCATTATTTAATTTCCATGAGTTTGTAGGATTTCTGCAATTTGTGTTGTTGTTGAATTCTAACTTTAAAGCATGGTGGTCTGGTAAGACACAGGGGTTTATTTCAATTTTTTTGTATCTATGTAGGTTTGCTATGTTGGTGAGTATGTGTTCAATTTTAGAGAATGTTCCATGTGGTGCTCAGAAGAAGGTACATTCTTTTGTGTTTGGGTCGAATGTTCTATAGATATTTGTTAAACCCAGTTGGGTAATAACATCTGTTATTTCTTTTGTTTCTTTGTTAAGTTTCTGTCTGGTGGTCCTATCTAGTGGTGAGAGTGGGGTGTTCAAATCTCCTACTATAAGCGTGTGAGTTTTTATGTGTGATTTGAACTTTAGTAATGTTTCTTTTACAAATGTGGGTGCCTTTGTATTTGGGGTATAGATGTTCAGGACTGAGACTCCATCTTGATGGACTTTCCCTGTGATCAGTATGAAATGCCCTTCTTTGAAATTCTCCTTTGATTGATTTTAGTTTGATGTCTAATTTGTTAGATATTAGGATTGCTACACCAGCTTGTTTCTTTGGTCCATTTGATTGGAAAATCTTTTCCCAACCCTTTATTCTGAGGTACATTCTGTCTTTGAAGTTGAGATGTATTTCTTGTATGCAGCAGAGGGATCAATTCTGTCTTCAAATCCATTCTGTTAGCCTGTATCTTTTTATAGGCAAGTTAAGACCATTGACATTGAGGGATACTAATGACCATTGATTGTTGATTCTTGTTTGTTTTGGATTTGGTGGTGGTGTTATTGTGTGTGGATTTCCCTACAGTTTTGGTGTTTGGTAAAGTCTGATTATCTTTTGCCTATGGTTTTTTGAGAGTAGTTATCTTCATTACATTGGAGTTTTTCTTCCATTAATTTCTGTAGGACTGGATTTGTGGATATGTATTGCTTAAATCTTTTTTTGTCATGGAATATCTTGTTTTCTCCATCTATAGTGATTGAAAGCTTTGCTGGATACAGTAATCTGGGCTGACATCAATGTTCCCTTAGAATTTGTAGAACATCTATCCATGATCTTCTGGCTTTGAAAGTTTCCATTGAGAAGTCGGGTATAAATTGAATAGGTCTGCCTTTGTATGTTACTTGGCCTTTTTCTTTTGCTGCTCTTAATATTCTTTATTATTCTGTAACTTTGGTGTTTTGATTATTATGTGGCAAGGGGACTTCTTTCTGTGGTATTTTTTGTTCTGTAAGCTTCTTGCACTTTTATAGGCATATCCTTCTTTAGATTGGGCAAGTTTTCTTCAATGATTTTATTGAATAAGTTTTCTGTACCTTTGAGCTGAATTTCTTCACCTTCTTCTATACCTGTTATTCTTAGGTTTGGTCTTTTCACATGCCCCATATTTCCTGGATATTTTGTGTTAGGGATTTGTTGGACTTGAGATTTTCTTTGGTCAATGACCGTATATCCTCTAGTGAGTCTTCAATACCTGAGAGTCCATCTTCCATCTCTTGTATTCTACTCTATTCCTGTATTGTTATGCTTACAACAGTGGTTCCTGATTGTTTACCCAGCTTTTCTATTTCTAGCACCCCCTCATTCTGTGTTTTCTTTATTGTTTCTAATTGTGCTTTCAAACAGTGAACTGTTTGATTTGTTTCCTTCACTTGTTTGATTGTTTTTTCTTGGTTTTCTTTGATTCCTTAAGGAAATTTTTTCTTTCTTGAATTTTTTGGTTTGTCTTTTCCTCCATTTCATGTAATTTTTTGCTTGTTTTTTCTTCTATTTCTTTAAGGGATTTTCTTGGTTCCTCTTTAATGGTCTCTATCAGCTTCATAAAATAATTTTTGAGGTCCATATCTTCTTCATCCTCTACATTGGACTTTTCAATTCTTGCTGGTGTGAAGTCCCTAGATTCTGGTGGTGTCATATTGGTCTTTCTGTTGTTGAGTGTGTTCTTACTCTGCCATCTTCCCATCCCTTCTTCCAGTTGGTGCAGATGGGGTTTCTCCCTCTCTTAGGCAGCCACTGGAGGACGGAGGACGTAATGTAGACAGGGGTGAGGTGTGTCCAGACTCAGGGTGGGCCTTCCATGTCTAAGATCACAAACACGGAGAGCATCTCAGCTCTGCTCTTGGAGGTACAGTTAGAGTGTCTCCAACATCTATGGATGGATGATAGGGGCTTACTTAAGACCACTTGTGGACAGAATGCTTCCTACCTTACTCATACATTCAAAACCAATTTTCTGTGTGATGGAAGAAGAAGAAGAAGAAGAAGAAGAAGAAGAAGAAGAAGAAGAAGAAGAAGAAGAAGAAGAGGAAGTCGATCCTGTTGAATGTAAGCTGCAGCTGTTACAGGTTTACTCCATTAAATGCTATTGACCCAGCCAGGTTCAACCAATAAAGAAAAAAAGTAATTTCTTGGAGGCAGATGTCAAAAATTCACACTTACATTTAATTCCCCATATAACTACTTTTAATTTGGCTCATCCACCAATGGTTTGAATTTTTCTTATTTGGCTGATAATTTTTTATTATCAACAAGTTTAAGCTATTTCAGCTATTTTTCCAAGTGAATATTAATAAAAGATAAAGGTCCATTCACAAGATAAGGCTATTCACATGCCTTATTTTCTAAATGTCTTCAAAGGTTTAGTATAGGCACTGGAAGCTAAAGTCATACATGTATACTTTGCCCTCCAAATAAAGAATACTTGGGAAACTAACACATAGAACTTCCTGCCAGTAGTTAGGCTTAATTACAGAGAATCCCAGTAAAGTTTGAGAATGAGTTAGGATGTTTGAAACCACAAGTTTTTACTTGCCAATGGCATGAAAACAATATGAGTTCAGTAGAAATAATACTTTCAGTTTTCCATTTTTCTTCTTTCCTGGCTCTGGCAGGTCCTCTAACAGATGGACAGCAGTATGGAGCTGCAGCTCCCATTTGGTCAGGTGATTATGAGGATGAACAATAAATGCTCCATCTACAGAGCACCTTGGGACTAAACTGGGGTGTTCTTTAGGTTAAGCATATTAAATGCATGCTTTTCTTTTAATACCTTCAACTATAATGAGTTAATAGGGAAATAATCACACTGTAAATCAAAGGGCCATCTGTGTATTAGTGTACCAGAGTTAGTCTATAAAGATGTCACAGACATAGTGGCTGAAGCAACAGAAATGTATTTTCCCTCTTATGGAGACTAGAAGTCCATGATTAAAAGGTGTTAATATGTTTTATTCCTATTGAGGCCATGATGAAAGCTTCATTCTCAGATTTTTCTTTGGCTTGTGAGTGGTCATATTTTTTGACTTTTCGTTATCCTCCCTATGTAACTGCATGGTTCCAAACTTCTTTTATAAGCACATTAGTCATATTGAATTAACATCATTTATACAATTATATTATGAAAGAATCAGGATTTCCATAAATTAAGTTGGGCACAGGAATCAACCTTTAATGCCAAGATACACCATAGAACATTCATTCCAGATTCCCAGTGACCATCCTTCTTTCTTTCATCCTCAAGTTAGCAATACTGTATTAGGAGGGAAATAAGTGGGGAAAGAGAAAAGGAAAGGTGAAGAACACTGGTAGGTTATGAGGGAAATGGAGCTCAAGGGAAATAATTTATGTGCTAGAAATAAGCCTTACAAAACTAGACAAGCCTTCTATAATCACAGCATGAAACCTCTTTCAATTACAAAACATTATTAGTTACAAAGTTTGAGAAAAAGTCCCTTCTTGCTTCATTTCAGGCTCTTCTCCCTTCTAGTGCAAATCAATAACATGACATGTCATGTGGTGCTGCTGTTTCTATCCAGACATTTCTAATACACTGTCAGGCTTGTTTTTATTTGATTTTCTGGGCATATTTGCCAGTTAATCATTTGTTTTTGTATTACAAAATAGTTCAGCTGTGCCTCATTGCACACTGAAGATAATACTTGACAAGAAATGACCATGACTAACCAACCAATGCAAGTGCAGGTTGGCAAAGGAAGCTCAAAGAATAGACAAGCTGATTTTCTATGCAGCCCACTCATTTTTTTCCTTTCACTGTTTGATTATCAACTAATAGAGGGAATAAGTCAGAACGATCTATGTATTAAAAGAGAATGAAAGTGGAATGTTTTGGGCATCTTATTCAGATAACTTTGGCAAGATGTAACCACACATATAAGTTGACTAGGAAATTAGGAAAGTATTAGAATGATTGTTGGTAGTTTATTGGTGCATTAGGCAAGAAAGGGGGTTTGTTTTAAAGAGTGTGTAACAAGGACAACAAATGCAATTGAACAAACATCTGTTAAATATTTTTCTAAGGTTAATCAGCTTCCTAAAGTAAAAACAGTATGCTTCTTATTTATTACAAACATTTATAACATTATTTATATATTTGGAAGAAAATATTTTAATTTGTTTTTGTTCAACTTGTGATTCCTCATGGACTAAGGTCCCTAAATAAATCAATGACATTATCATAAGTATAATGCATTTTAACATCCCATGATCAAATGCTTGTTAGGATCTACTTTCTTTAATGAAATGGACCTTTACTATTAATGTCTGTACTCTGTATCTTAGGTCAATTTATACAAACAATTCACATTTTCCAATTAGATGTCTGGATGAGGTCTGCTGTGTAGCAAACTTTTTGTTGGACTGTCTTTGGATTGCCAGTTCCCCCGAATTTGACACTGAGACAAATAATTTTCCAAAGGTGACTACCCTGTCAAAGTAGGTGGCAGATAAAACCTTGTAAATAGTTTCAGGGACAGATTGGCACTGCAAAAACCTTGTGGAATTCATCTTTCATGATCATATTTGAGGACTTTCATCACTGTCAACCCTTCAGCAAATACTTACTGAGCTATGACAAGCACAGTTCTGAAGGCTGTGAATAGTACAGTGTGTATAGAATAGATGCTGACATCCAGAAATCTGAGGTTTCCATCATTTATTCAACAAGCTTTTTATTGAGCATTACCTACAGTGTAGGTATCTTGCTAAGCATGCCCTGAGGACTAAGGAAAGGATTATGACAAGCTTGGTGTTCCCTGTTTTATCTATCACTTCTACCTACATATTCTTGTAATACAGGACCTAAGCTTGCTTTGTACTTACTGAAGGCAGTAGCTAACTGAGCTATAACATTTCTGCACTATTGTTATCTCAGACCCCAGGTGACCTGTGGCCCATTTCCTGCATCACTATTATATCTGACATTACTGACTTGTCCTTTTTTTAATTAGTTACATCTGTATCCTGTATTTTGGGGCCTACACTGTGATACTGTTTAGAATAATTCTATATATTCTTAGACATTTTTCAACTATTGCTTACCTTGACTACCCCTTCCTCCAGTTTCTCTATCAAACAACTGATCTCTTGCTCGAAAATACCCCTTTTTATATTAAAATGGAAATCTTGCCAAAAGCAATCTACAGATTCAATGCAATTCCCATCAAAATCCCAGCACAATTCTTCACAGACCTTGAAAGAACAATTCTTAACTTTATGTGGAAAAACAAAAGACCCAGGATAGCCAAAACAACCCTGTACAATAAAGGAAATTCCGGAGGCATCACCATCCCTGACTTCAAGCTCTATTATAGAGCTATAGTCCTGAAAACAGCTTGGTATTGGCACAAAAATAGACAGGTAGACCAATGGAATCAAGTTGAAAACACTGATATTAATCCACACACCTATGAACACCTGATATTTGACCAAGAAGCTAAAGATATACAATGGAATAAAGAAAGCATCTTCAACAAATGGTGCTGGCATAACTGGATTAGGACATGTAGAAGACTACAGATGGGCCCAAGCCTATCGCCATACACAAAACTTAAGTCAAAATGGATCAAAGATTCAACATAAACCCAGCCACACTGAACCTATTAAAAGAGAAAGTGGGAAATACCCTTGAATTAATTTGGTACAGGAGACTGCTTCCTGAACATTACACCAGTAGCACAGACACTGAGACCAACAATTGATAAATGGGACCTCCTGAAACTGAGAAGCTTCTGTAAGGCAAAGGACACAGTCAGCAAGACAAAACAGCAGCCCACAGACTGGGAAAAGATATCCACCAACCACACATCTGACAGAGGGCTGAACTACAAAATTTACAAAGAACTCAATAAGCTAGTCTCCAAAACACCAAATAGTCCAATTAAAAAGTGGGGTACAGAACTAAATAGACAATTCTCAATAGAGAAATCAAAAATGGCTGAAAGACATATAAGAAAGTGTTGAACATCCTTAGCCATCAGGGAAATGCAAATCAAAAATCTCTAAGATACCAACCTACTCCTGTCAGAATGGCTAAAATAAAAAACACCAACAACAATTTATGCTGGAGAGGATGTGGAGAAAGGGGAACACTTCTCCACTGCTAGTAGGAATGCCACCTCATATAGCCACTTTGGAAAACAGTATGGCGATTCCTCAGGAAGGTGGGAATTAGTCTACCACAAGATCCAGCAATTCCACTCTTAGGTGTATACCCAAAAGACACACATTCATACAACAAGGACATCTGTTCAACGATATTCATCGCAGCATTATTTGTTATATCAAGAAACTGGAAGCTACCTAGATGCCCCTCAACTGAAGAATAGATAGAGAAAATGTGGTACATTTACACAATGGAGTACTACTCAGCAGAAAAAAAAATGGAATCTTGAAATTCACTGGCAAATGGATGGAACTAGAAGTAACCATTCTTAGCAAGGTAACCCAATCACAAAAAGACAAGCATGATATGTACTCACTCATATATGGATTTTAGACATAGTGCAAAGGATTACCAGCCTACAATCCATACTGCCAGAGAAGCTAGGAAACAAGGAGGATTCTAAGAGAGACATACTTGGTCCCCCAGAGAAAGGGAAAGGGACAAGATCTCCTGAGAAAATTGGAACATGGGGTGAGGGGAGAGGGAGCTAGGAAAATGAGAAGGGGAGAAGAGGAGGGGTGGGGAGGACATGAGGGAACAGGAAGGTTGAATTGGGGGAAGAATGGAGGAGAGAAAGATAAGAGATACCATAATGGAGGGAGCCATTATAGGTTTAAAGAGAAATCAGGTACTAGGGAAATGCCCAGAGATCTACAAGGATGACACCAACTAACAATCTAAGCAACAGAGGAGAGACTACCTGAAATGCCCTCCCCTGATAATGAGATTGATGACTACCTTATATGGCGCCCTATAGCCTTAATCTAGTAGCTGGTGGAAGTATAAGCAGACGCCACAGCTAAACACTGAAATGAACTAGAATCCAGTTGCAGAGGAGGAGTGATGAGCAAAGGGGTCCAGACAATGCTGGTGAAACCCACAAAAATAGGTGACCTGAACAAGGGGGAGCTCATGATCCCCAGACTGATAGCTGGGAAACCGACATAGGACTTATCCAGACCCCCCATGGACATGGGTGTCAGTGAGGAGACCAGAAATCTATGGGGCCACTTGTAGTAGATCAGTATTTATCCCTAGCTTAAGAATGGACTTTTGGGTGCCCATCCCACATGGAGGGATACTCCCTGAGCCTAGACACACAGAGGTGGGCCTAGGCCCTATCCCAAAGGATATGACAGACTCTGAAGACTCCCTTTGGAACGTCTCACCCCCCCTGGGGAGCAGAAAGGGTATGGGATAGTTAGGGTGTTAGTTGGGGGGGGGCAGTGGAAGAGAGGAGGGAGAGGGAACTGGAATTGACATGTAAAACAATCTTGTTTCTAACAAAAAAATTGGAGGAAAATGCTTTTTTATTTAATAAATTTTATTTAAATTAGAAACAATCTTATTTTACATATAAATCCCAGTTCCCTCTTCCTCCCATCCTTCCATGCCTCCCACCCACCCTGCCATCCACTCCCCCAGGCGGGTGAGGCCTTCCATGAGGGATCATCAAAAATCTATCCAGTCATTTGGGGCAGGGCCTAGGCCCTTCCCCCATGTATCTAGGCTAAGAAGTCTATTAGTGCACTATGAATACATCCTGATTCCACTGCAAGAGGCTCCATAGACTGCCCAGTTCTCCTAGCAGACATCCAGGTTCAGGGGGCCTGGTTTTGTCCTATGTTGGTTCCCGAGTTGTCAGACTGAGGTTCATGAGTTCCTACTTGCTCAGGTCAGCTGTTTTTGTGGGTTTTCCCAGCATGGTCTTGACCCCTTTGTTTGTTACTCCTCCCTCTCTACAGCTGGACTCAGGAGTTAGGCTCAGTGCTTAGCTGTGGGTGCCTGCTTCTGCTTCCATCAACTAGTGGATGAAGGCTCTAGGATAGGATTTAAGTCAGTCATCAATCTCATTATAGGGGAAGGGCATTTAAGGTAGCCTCTCCACTACTGCTTAGAATCCTAGTTGGAGTCATCCTTGTGGATCTCTGTACAATTCCCTGTGCCAGATTTCTCTTTAAACCTATAACGGCTCCCTCTATTGATGTGTCTCTTTTCTTGCTCTCCTCTATTCATCCCCCAACTCAATCTTCCTGATCCCTCATGTTCTTCTCCCCCCTCCTCTTCTCCTCTCCTCTTTCTCCTCCCTCCCTCCCTCCCTACCACTCCCCCCATACTCCCACTTTGTTTAGGAGCTCTTGTCCCTTTTCCCTTCTCCATGGGACCATATATGTCTTTCTTACAGTCCTCCTTGTTTCCTAGCTTCTCTGGAGGTGTGGATTGTAGTCTGGCAAGCCTTTGCTCTATGTCTAATATCGGTATATGAGTGAGTACATGCCATGTTTGTCTTTCTGTGACTGGGTTACCTCACTTAAGATGGTTTCTTCTAGTTCTATCCATTTGCCTGCAAATTTCGAGATTTCAGGAAAAGGCATATCAATAGGTTATTCAATACCAAATCATCAGCCCTGAAAACATACATACAAGTAGCACTGACTCACTAGTTTATATCAAGGAATATAAATGTACACATATATACAATATGCATGCAATAACAATTGATATAACAAAGAGGCCATATTTTTAAATAGAACAAGGGCAGGTACATATGTTTTAATAATTATGACTTTTTATTTCTTTCTACACTGTTTTGGCTTTTCTCATTCCTCTCTTTATCCCCAAATATTACTTCCTGTACTTTCTTTAGGTTTCATTTGTTGTATATAATTGTTTTAGGCTGTTTATGTCAATGAAAGTCTTTCTCCTATTTTTTACACTATTAAGTTTTAATCCTCCTTTAGACTAAAAGGTGAATTGTAGGGAGACACTGTAGCCCTGCCTCCTAATAGCCGGGACAGGTGTGCCGGGACACGCCAGTGAGGGTGTGGTGAGGGGAGGTCTAAAGGTGACTCGGGGAGGATTCTTAAGGGATGGTGGACACGTGTATACCCCTTCTTCCTTCTCTCTGGCCTGGTTGCCTTGCTGCCCCTGGCACGCTTTGGCTTGCGCTTGGCTGGTGTTTATCTGAATAAAGAAACCTTAGCCTTACTGACTGCAGATACATCTCTTCACTTGGCGCCCAACGTGGGGCTCGAACCCATGACCCTGAGATTAAGAGTCTCATGCTCTACCAACTGAGCTAGCTGGGCCGATGGCAAGGCCAGCAGGGACGGTGGGAGCCGACCACCGGACCACAAGCCCTGAGTCGGTAGATGGGGCTGTGCGGCACCTGAGAAGAGGAGCAGTGGCGCAGAGGCAGTTATGGGCAGGAAGGACCAGGGAGCTTAACTCACTGTTTAACGGCCATGAGTTTTCCACAGTCCAGCACAGAGCCCCAGCAGGCATGCTAGCCACGCGGGTCGTGGGTGTTCAGTTGGGCGTCAGGTGAAGAGATGATCTGCAGTCAGTAAGGCTAAGGTTTCTTTATTCAGATAAACACCAGCCAAGCGCAAGCCAAAGCGTGCCAGGGGCAGCAAGGCATCCAGGCCAGAGAGAAGGAAGAAGGGGTATCCACATGTCCACCATCCCTTAAGAATCCTCCCCGAGTCACCTTTAGACCTCCCCTCACCACGCCCTCACTGGTGTGTCCCGGCACACCTGTCTGGGCTACTAGGAGGCAGGGCTACAGTGTCTCCCTACAATCATGGCAGAAAATTTTCTGGGTATTTTATTCTTGGTTGGTTGTCATAATCTTTTAAGTCTTAGAATGTCTTGTTCCAGGTTCTTCTCACTTTCAAAGTTTTAAGAAATCAGTCATTATTATAATGGGTTTTCCTTTATTTGTAATTTGTGGGTTTTTTCTGTGTTAGCTTTCAATATACATTTTTTATTTACGTATACTTATTTTTAAGTATATATGTATGATATACTCTCAGGGTTTTCCTTTTGGTCTTGTCTATTTGGTGTTCTGTATGCTTCTTGTATTTAGATGGATGAGTCTTGTCTTAATTTGGAGATGTTTTCTTCTATGATCTTATTGAAGCTTTGTCTATGACATTGACTTGGTATTCTCCTTTCCTCCTCTGTACATAATTATAAATTCATTGTGAGCACCAAGAGGTATTAAAAGTTTTAGATGTTTGCTGGGTGTTGGTGGTGCATGCCTTTAATCCCAGTACTTGGGAGGCAGAGGCAGGTGGATCTCTATGAGTTCAAGGCCAGCCTGGTCTCCAGAGCAAGTGCCAGGATAGGCTCTAAAGCTACACAGAGAAACCCTGTTTTGAAAAACAAACAAACAAAAAGTTTTAGATGTTATATCCACAGAATTTCTAGGATAGGGCACATTGTGGTTTTTATTCTATTTTATACACTTTCCAATTGTTTATTTTTTAAAAAGGAGCAATAATGATATCTCTTATTAGAGATAGGTAGATTCACTCAATAGATTGATGATCGTTTTCAAGGTTTTTTTTCTTTTTATTTTTTATTAGAAAGAAAATTATTTTACATGTCAATCCCAAGTTCCTCTCCCTCCCCTCCTCCCTTGCCCACCCCCCCAACTAACAACCTACTTATCCCATACCCTTTCTGCTCCTCAGGGAGGGTGAGGCCTTCCATAGGGGGGTCTTCAAAGTCTGTCATGGTCTTTGAGATAGGGCCTAGGCCAAAACCCTTGTGTCTAGGCTCAGAGAGTATCCCTCCATGTGGAATGGGCTCCCAAAGTCCATTCCTATGCTAAGGATAAGTACTGACAAGGTCTCCTCACTGACACCCACGTTCATGGGCTCTGGATCAGTCCCATGCTGGTTTCCCAGCTATCAGTCTGAGAATCAAGAGATCTCCCTTGTTCAGGTCAGCTGTTTCTGTGGGTTTCACCAGCCTGGTCACCCCTTTGCTCATCACTGTTCCTTCTCTGCAACTGGATTCCAGTTCAGTTCAGTGTTTAGCTGTGGATGTATGCTTCTACTTCCACCGGCTGCTGGATGAGGGCTATACTATGGCATATGAATCAGTCATCAATCTCATTATCAGGAGAGGGCATTTCGGGTAGTCTCTCCTCTGTTGCTTAGATTGTTAGTTGCTGTCATCTTTGTAGATCTCCAGACATTTCCCTAGTTCCTGATTTCGCTTTAAACCTATAATGTCTCCCTCTATTATATTATCTCCCTCTATTATATTATCTCCTATCTAGCTCTCTTCTGTTCTTTGCACCAGGTTGCCTAAGGAGGGTGAACCGGCCCAGGTCAGAAACAGAGCAGGTCAAAACTCCTCTGCTGATCCTTTTCAAGGTTTAACAATATCATGTTTTCACAATATTACTATGTTCCTAAGTTTGACTTTTAAAAAATTTTCTCTTCCAGATTCCATTATTTAATATTCTTTTTCTACTTCATTCCAGATTTATTCTCTAGAACCAAAGATATATATATATATATATATATATATATATATATATATATATATATATATCACACACACACACACACACATATATATATATGTAATTAAATATTGTTTATGGACTATTCCCTTGGAGTAAGTAATGGCTAGAGAGACATACCCACCAATCAACTATGAATTCAAAGAATAAAATATTGATCTTGAATGGAAATATGAATAAAATTATGCAAATTTTCTTTCTCAAAATGGGATTGATTATAGAGTGTACATGTGCAAGAGAGTATATCAAGCCTTCATATAGTATTTAACCTTTTCAGTCAGCTGTCCTAGACCTAGGAATGCTATTCACTGAAATACAAAGCGCTTTCAGGACTTCCTTCAACATCAGCACACCAGTGAGACAGCTACATTCGATTCATGCAAGGTGAATGAGAAGTTCTAATCTCCATGGTGTTCAGGTAATTTAGTGTGTTAAAAGAAGGACTCAAGCTTTTGTAAGAAAGATTATTAATTTATATTGTGTAGCAAGGAGACCATAAACTGCTCAGGGACAGTTTCTTCTGTGCCAGGTTTATTTTTCGTATTAAGGCTCTCTTCAGAAAAAACAGTTCCAAACATATTTTATAGTAAATTATGATCAAAGTGACAAAGCTTGTTATCCTTCCAGCTCAGCTGGTGATCTGAATTCCTACAAAGGTAAAGGACACAAAATAAATTAAAACCAAAGAGGCCATTATGGAGGAAGGAGAGCCTTTGGAGAAGCAGGGATTAAAGGTGTGCTCCCAGGAGTGGTTCATTGCAAGACCTTTTTAAAACTAATTTAATTCCTTTAAGTGTTTCCTTTTACTATAGGAAGAGACTCAAGTTCAATAACTCTCATTTCCTACCATTTTTTTAAAAAAAAACTTGCCATCACAATATAGGATTTTTGACATTGTTGTTTCCATATAAATTGTCAAAACTGTGCCCCAAACAAATTATCCTTTTCACAAAGGTTGAAGTGTATGCTGCAGAGATAATTAATCACAAATATTGCAAGGAATATAAGGTCCTTGCTATTGTGGAATGTTTGTTTAATCAGGCAAAGATGTGTTACATTTGTTCATGCTGCATTTGTTGACTATGCAAAGATGTGTTGCATTTGTGTTAATTAAATGAAATTAACCTGGGCTCAGAAAGGCAGGGTTAGCAACTGGTTGAGAGGAAGTAGCAGGAAGGAGCTTAGCATGGGTTTTTGTTTGTTTATTTGTTTGTTTGTTTAGTTGGGGCAGTGTGGAAGGGATTGACTTTCAGAATGCCAGCAAAGAGAGAAAGTTATTCAATTGCTACTCTAACTCTCTGAGCTCACAGTTTTCATCCTAGCCTTTGCATCTTGAGTTTTATTAGAATGATAGAGATTTAGCTAGAAGAACCTTTAGTGGCAGCAACAGATCCTTTGTCTGGTAAAACAGAATTCCACCCAGGAGTGGGTGGGGTGGGTGGAGTGGTCACTAGTAGTTTAAAGTGCAGTTACTGTAATGAATATACAAAAAACTTGTTTTTTAAAGAAATAAATTACAATTATAAATTTCTAGTGTAATGTAAAACAGAACTTGATAAAAGCTAAATAAACAAAATCTATGGGTATTTTTGCTTTCATTTTTTTATCCTGGTAAAATATATTGTATATTTGTGTTTTGCTCAAGGCTTACTGTAATATTTTTATGGACACACCTCATGTCTACTTACTTTAATTTGTATAATACAGTCTTAAATGACTGAAATTAATCACTTTTTCTAATTAGAGTGAGTTGTGACTAATTATAATATCTTGGAAATTGGACGTTAGCAAATTTGGTATATTGTTGCTCAGAATTTGTACTACAATAGGATTGTCACCAAGCTGCTGTATTCAAAGAAAGAACACTCACCTATGTAACCCCTAAATTCTGAGGCTCCTTTCAAGTCTCCTATGAGAGTCTTGATCTGGTGGTGATTCATATGTAATGTGCCAGTTGTGACTTTGAGTAAAACTAATTATGTAGTCCTAGATGGCCTTGAACTCCTCTGCCTCCTACACAATAGAAATGAAAATGTGTGGTACCAAGTAAAGTAGGTTATTATAGGGTTTCGTCAACCTATTGTGTCAACCACATTCAGTTGGATTATCTGGTAGTTCTAACACAACACTATATTCAAGGTTTATGGAAATGCTAAATAGCAGAGAATTTCACTGACAGAAAATACTGAAGAAGAAGCAAGTTTGCCAGGTTTTAAGAACAAAAAGAGTCAAACCTGGGTGTTCAAGTGTGTAAGACTGCATGTTAGAGGACCTGGCATAAGACTTAATATGTCTTGCATTGTTCCGATGAGAAGACTATTACTCAGTTGCAATTAGAAATCATTTTAGTATTATAAGTATGGAAATAACTATCATACTTAAAGCATCAATACTATTTATATTTACACAGAACTTTTCTACAGCTGTGGTGGAACACATCTGTAAACTTGGCAGTTGGGAAGCTAAGGCAGGAGGATTAGTATTAGCTTGAGGACAGCCTGAGTAACAGAATCCGGATTTTTTTTAGAGCTCTAGTTGCCTTGTGGAGAACATAATTTAGGAAAATAAAAGAAGTAGAATGATGACTGCCACTTGGGAATATGTCACAGATGTCCTGGTATAAGTTTAGAAATTAGAAATATATATATGGACTACAAAGCTGGCAAAATCTGATGATGAAAGCATATATTTTTCCTTTCTGTTTTTCTATGTTTCAATTAAGATTATCAAATGGTGGTTATTTTTTAAATTAGTGAGGGTTTGAAAGGTCTCATATAACCAGTGTTTGCCAGTGTTATTTTCATGCTGCTTTTTGCATTCTAAGCCATGCTTAAGTTTGTATTGGTTGCTGGATTGTGGATTTCATAAAAAATAGTATATTGATACAGTATAAATGAATCTTAAAGTTTTTACTTTAGTAACATAAGCATTTATACTGAACGAACTCAAATATAAATCTCTGAACATTAGGAAAGATGGTAAATATTTACTAAAGGATTATGTGCTCTGTTAGATGAACTAAAATGTAGAACTTTTGGACATTCTCATTTTCACTGATCATGAACTCTGTCTTTCCACCCTATATTGAATGGGTTAGATTTTATAGATCTTTGAAGGAAATAATGATTTTTTTCCATCTAAATTAAGACATTTGTGTAAATTACAGAGGTCAGTGGGAAATTACTACACACACCTTAAATTATTGTTACCTTTATGTCCAATTGGAACTCCCAAGGAACTGAAATCATTGTTATCTGAAGGTCATCCAGTTTATATTTCAAACAGATGATTGATCCAGTACAACGCAGTCCCTGAACAATTATACTCAAAGTATGTGTTGGCTTTTACAGAAGCAAAAGATGATTGTTAAATCAATGTGGCTATAAAAATCCCCTGCATTTCATCCACCACACATTTGGGAGTTGTGAGAGCATGATGGAACTGCAGACTGATGAAAAGTCAGAATTCTTAAATATTATTAGAATTTTTGGGTGATAGAATTAAAGACTGCTTATGTGTAAGTGGAGTTCTTAATTGGTCTAAATAATAAAAACACAGAGTCAGGTATAGAGGAAAATGCTGAGAGATCAGAAAGAAGAAGGAGCAAGCCAAAGCCACCGTTGCCTCATTAGCTTTCCAGTAGAAAAGAGAGAGAGAGTTCCTGTTTCTTCCTGCCTATATCCTCTCTCTGCCCAACCACCTCACTTCCTGTTTCTGCCCAGCCATCTCACTTCCTGTCTGTCTGTACAGATCTCCAGACATCTATGGTTAGCCAGTGGGAAGCTCCATCCTCTGGCCTTCAGACAAGCTCTATTTATTTGTACAAGCCAGATACTGCCACACTTAGGTTTCTTACATAAATATTCATAAGATATATTTTCATTTCACTCAATGTGTACTGAAAAATCTCCTCATAACAAAGTTCTGAGAGCAGTGAGAAGTTTAAGTGCCTATGCTCATAGAAATCTGTGAAGAGTATTTACCTTTGGTGAGATGTAGAAAGCCACATATAGGAGGAGATGCTTCAACTTGAAAAAGGCCAAAAAATTGAGAGAATTACATTGGTACAGATAAGAAGTTATAAATCCAACATTGTATTTCCATGTACAAGTATATCATGTGCTGTCTCAACAGTTAATAGTTCTCAAGTAAACTCATATTTACAGAATTAAACTGTATCAGATAACATTCACCCTCCTCAATCTAATTATTTAACTTCTCCTGAGGAGTCCCTTAGCCTTCTAAAGAGTTCAGAGTTTCACAGGGTAGATGATGGCATCACATCTAATGGAAGAGGCTGAGTGTAGCAGACATATGCATGGGGATTGATGCAGCTGAATATCTCTTCTAAGACAACACTTCACCATATTACTTGCTAAGTGATTTATGCATGTGCAGCCCCTAATGCTTCCTGTATGACTATTGGCATAACTGAATAACAACATGGCATCTAAGGTTGTTCTTTTGCAAACAGAAACTATAATACTTACTGGTTACATATTCAAATACTGCAAGGCCATTTTAAACCACTTATTTTCACTAACCTTCTGCAGTGCACACTGTTTCCTTGACAAATATTCTCTGTAGGTTTTACTTTATTTATTTTATTGTAAATTAAATCACATATTTAATTTAAAAGAATTGGATTTTTTCTCATTGCATTATGCTTTTATAGTATGATAGCCTTCCTGTGCTTGTGTAACAGACTTTTTGAGCATATTAGTTACACACTTTTTGATGGAAAGTTACTATGATCTTTGCATTATATGCTCATCACAGCTTTGTCTGTCTATTTTTGTGCATAGACTTTCTTTTATCTTGCTTTTTCCAACTGCAGGCCTTCTTTCAAAATCTGGAGGGTGAGTTATTGACTCATGACAAAGAGTAGGAAACATAAAAATATTGCGCATACATGGACAGAGCTAACAGGGTTTCAGTGAAACATGCTTTTTTGGACCAATGTCTTAGGGGTTTTTTGTTTTGTTTGAGAAAAGAGAGAGGAGCCAGTTCAATGCATCACTTTTTTTGTTGTTGAGATAAAATTTATAATTAAGAAAAATTAAGACCTAAGATGTCATTCAGCTGCTTCCCATAAGTCTCAAGGATTACCAACACTGGAAGTTAGTTTTCACCATAAATTTATCTTAAAGTCATAAATCACTGAAGAAACACTACACAACAAAACTATGACTTAGATATTATTATACACAGGCTTAAAAATAATCTCAATTTTGACATTCCACTTTATATCATATTGGGGGGATGGAATTGAAGGACAACAAGAGCTGCATTAGTGTAGAACTAAATGGCTGCTTGTATGTTCTGACTGAGGTATTTGAACAAGCTCGCCATTTCTCTTATTTTCCTTCTTGAATGGTTTACTAACACTTTTCTGTAAAACATTCTATTCTGAAAAACAGAATAGCCAGGCTCATATTTGTATTGAAGCAATAACTTCTTCCAGCAAAGTCAAAGAGTTTTCCACCCTGAAAATTGACCTCCCATTCCAAACTGTGCAGAATTAAACTGACGATATTATGACACTGATCTTTAGCCTCTAGAAAAAAATAAAAATCTTTATTTACCAGCAGAGTGATTCATAAAAGGTGTAAAGATCGTAGAGGCTGAACTTTGGCACAGTCTCACTGCCTTGGGAATTGAAGTACAAGCAAACAATAGAATTTTCTGGCACAGAAGCTGAGGTGACTTCTGTCTCTTTGATAGGCCCTTACTCATGTCATTGCTGCTGTGTTAAAAATGGTTTTCTTCTCTGTGATTTAGTTTTCTTTTGGGAATGAAACCTTTACCCAGTCTCAGATTAATCTTATATTCTAGTGTTCCTCTGTATTTTATTTATATTTTTCTTTCCTCTAATTTTAACACATATTTAGTGATAGGAAATTCATACAAGGATCACATTTATAACTTATTGCCATTTTTCATTAATGTAGCCACAGACAAGGTAGGCTATGCCAATATGCATTTAAATTAGTAATAAGATCCCTTTCCCAAGGATTGGTATACAATCGTATATAAAGCAACCTGCACTTGGTATGTGTTAGTGATGGTCCATTGCCTTCACACCCAAGAGCAGGATTTCTGCATAAGTAAACAAAAGGAAAGAATTATCTAATTATATGCTTTCTGAAATAATCTAAAATGATAATTTCATATAAAAATGTATGGCCATATTATTGTTGATAAATTATAATCCCTCACACTACCAAAGATATAAGAAAGTGAGTTTACTATCTTTACTACTAGCTCGTGGAACATAAAAATGTTACACATTTGATTTGGTACCTAACCTTCAAGAAACTTTGTTCTAGTATATAGCTTAAAAAAGCATAAAGATATATGTAAATAAATATTTAATATGTGGCAATAGTCCTGTAATCCTAGCATTCATATGATGAAGAAAAAGAATTACAAGTTTGAAGAAAGTCTGGGCAATATAGACGGACCCTGTTTCTAAATGGAAAGAATTGAAACTTAAATAAAATTAGCAAACCCTAATAAAATCAAAATAAAGAAAATATTTCACACATTTTTTCATACAGCATTTAGCAATTATGAATTGTTAATACATATTAATAGATGTTTACATAAAGTCATTCATAATTTTAATTTTTTACAATTAAGGAATTTTCTAGGTTAAAACATCTCTCACATGTCAGGGATGGAGAAAGTCATGACCTAATGCTAACCTAATATACCTACTTATTGGCCACGGTGTTAGATTGGTCTTGGCTTTGCTGGATGTTGAAAGCTATTCACATGACTGGTATCCTTCCAGCTGGAGGTCAAATAATGCCAGTCATTCCAGAAGGATGAAACAAACAGCAGATGTTTTCAAGGTGGCCAGGAATCAGTATGTAAGGAGGAGATATTTTTTTTAGAAACATGGAAATCATTTTAACAAGCTTCGAAAGTGGCACCATTTCAAATTCTAGGAAGAATTAACCATGACTTTATCCCAAGAATATTATTATTTAACTATTCAGAAGACTTAACAGCGATCAACGATTGACTGCTTGCTACCACAAGTTTTATTTGAAGAGTTTGCTGGAAGTTCTGTTCAGATGACAAAGCTATAACAAATGCATTAACTGTCATTCAGAAAGTCCTAGGCAAAGACAGATGTGCCATTGATTTGTCTGTAGAAAATCATTGAGCTACCTTTTCTGCAGTGCATTAAATCCTCAATGAGTGACACCTACTGGGAAATTTATTTTTTTATTTTTTTGTTTTCAATACATCCTGACTGGTTTCCCCTCCATCCATTCCTCCCATTCTATCTCCCCCACAACATAACCTCTCCCCTAGATACACTGCTCCTCCATTTCTCTTCAGAAAAGAGTAGGCCTCCTAGGAATATCCACAGAACATGGCATAACAAGTTATAATAAGACTAGGCACAAAACTTCATATAAACTTCTGTATTTCTAGCATTCTAGTAAAGTTATTTCAAACATTCCATACATTTTCCCTGCTTGGTTCTACTCAGCTTCAGATCTCGGACACGCTATACTCATACTGAACACTGAGCCAGATACCATGTCTTTCAATTCCTTGATATCGGATTTGTTGCGTTCATAACTTTAAATGTAAAATTTGCCTTTTTCAGATCCAGAAATTCTTCTCAGTCTCTTAATTTTCATCTTTGTCCTTTACCCTCTCAGTCCAGCTTGTCATTAGTGAGATCTCAGTTCTTCATCTACAGTCAAATTATTCAAATCAGAACCCTTTCTAAAATATATTATTTGAGAATGCCATACATGTGCATGGATTTTGATCAAATCCACCCCCACTCCTTTCCCTTCAGCTTACACTATATCCCTCTCTACATTCCTCTCCCAACCTCATGTACTCGTTTTAAACTGTCTGACTCTACTTAAGTAAGTACATGAGTGTAGTGCCACTCACTGGTGTTACCATAAATCTTCCCACCAGCCTGGTCCCACAGCCATGTCAACCCCAAATGAACACTCAGAGACTTATATTAATTATAATTCTGTTGGCTGATGCCTAAGGCATCTTATTGGCTAGGCTAGCTCTGTCTTAATTATTAACCCATGACTACTAATCTATGTATATCTACATGGTTTTCTCTTACCTGGAGAATGCCTGACTCACATCCTCTTCTCCAGGGATTACATACTGCTCTCTGCCTACACCTCCCAGAATTCTCCTCATCTCCTAGACCTGCCTATCTTGCTGCCGTATTGGCCAACAGTGTTTTATTCATGAACCAATAAGATAAACATATACAGAAGGATAATCCCATCACACTGGAATGCCGGAAACCCCTTAGGGACCTTATCTGAAGAAAACTGATTCTGTCTCCTGCAGCAGTCATCAGTCACCACTAGCTCTTCAGTTATAAGTGGGAGGTACATCAAGAATCCCCCCTAATATCCATGCAGGAAATTTGGCTAGCTTGAAATTGTGGAAGTTTTGTGAATGTTTTCACAGCCTCTGAGTTCACACGTGTCACATGTATTGTCATGTGTGGAAAACAATGTTTCACAGCAGTCCTCCACTGTCAGGCTCTTGAGGCCTGTATCTGGCTTTGCACTTTGATATCCAGTTACTTTATTAGATCATAAACAGTATATCACCACACTTATGAAGCAGTTTAATACTATGTCCAGTCAGCAGAAGAATAGGGCCTAAAACTAATCAGCTATAAGTTTTTGGCCCAGTCAATGATCTCACGTGCAAGTTTCATCCTGTAGAGTGGCCTTGACTCCCAACCAGAAAGTGGTTAGTTATTTCTTTAACATTCATGTCAGTATCATAGCAGTGGGCATATTTTTCCAATGATTTGTTGTAGCTCACAGCATGTACAGTTAGTAAAAAACTGGTGGTTATTTTTCTTCTCTAGTAGTAAGCACAGCACCTTCTATCACTATGAAATCTAGCCAGTAGGACTGGAGATTCCAGGTTGGTACCAGCTTAATTTCTTCATGTTCTATGATCCAGTTACATAGACTTTTCAGGAATCAGGTCTTACCATAAATTTCTGAAAGGTATCCAAGAGTAATAGCAATAACCTTATTGTTTGGGGTAACACTGACCAACAACTAAAAAGGAAGAACCCCACACCTGGCTTTGGGCCTTTTGTTTGATAGCCTATGGGTATCCAGAAGAGGCAAGAATTCTTCAATTCTGGAGACTTCTTTTTATTCTCCATGGCTCGCCTGGCCTAAGACAGCAACCCAGCAGTACTTCAGTGAAGTCACGGCTCTCTGATATTGAGAGCACATGAAATGCATGAGTAACATTCTTCTTTATATGCACATAAATTTCCTGTCTCATTTGAAAAATGATCTGAAAACCAAGTCTCCATCATGCATTCTAGCAACACTCTGATGTCTAGTTCTGGCTAAGATGTTTAATTTGGTCTGCATTTATCAGTGCAAAACACTCTTCTAGCCTCTTTCTTCTTTCTGTATAGTTTTTATTTTCTTTTATTTTTCTGTTCCCCTGGAAGTGAAGTTTGGAATCAGCAAAGATACAAATCAACACAGAAGTAATTGCTATGTGCAAAGACAGCCACATAAGATTGCTGTTCAGTTTTTTGCCTGGTACAGATACCAGCTATATTAATCAGAAGGCAAGCTCATGCTAAGCACTATCATTTGGCTTCATAAAATGGTAGGTGGCAAATTATACTTTCATTTCCTTGTACCACCCTTTATAATATAAATAAATGGTATGACTCTTTCTTTTTTTAAATTTAAATTAGAAACAAGATTGTTTTACATGTCAATCCCTGTTCCCTCTCCCTCCCCTACGTCCTTACCCCCACTAACACCCTACCTATCCAATACCATTTCTGCTCCCCAGGGAGAGTGAGGCCTTCCATGGGGGGGTCTTCACAGTATGCCATATCCTTTGAGATAGGACCTAGGCCCTCCCCCATGTGTCTAGGCTGAGGGAATATCCCTCTGTGTGAAATGGAAATCCAAAGTCCACTCCTAATCTAGGGATAAGTACTGATATACTTACTACAAGACCCCCATATATTTCCAAGGCCTCCTCACTGATACCCACATTTATGGGGTCTGGATAAGTTCCATGCTGGTTTCCCGGTGATCAGTTTGGGGGCCAAGAGCTCCCTCTTGTTCTCAACTGTTTCTGTGGGTTTCACCAGACTGGTCTTGCCCACTTTGCTCATCAATCCTCCTTCTCTGCAACTGGATTCCAGCTCAGTTCTGCTTCTACTTCCATCAGTTGCTGGATGAAGGCTCTAGGATGGTATATAAGTCAGTAGTCAATCTCGTTATCAGGGGAGGGCATTTAAGGTAGCCTCTCCTCTGTTGCTTAGATGGTTAGGTAGTATCATCCTTGTAGATCTCTGGACATTTCCCTAGTGTCTGATTTTGCTTTATACCTATACTGGCTCCCTCTTTGATGGTATCTCTTATTTTGCCCTCCTCTATTCTTCCCCTATACAACCTTCCTGCTCCCTTATGTCCTCCTCACCCCTCTTCTTTGCTCCTTCTCATTCTCCTAGCTCCCTTTCCCCTTCCCTCATACTCTCAATTTTCTCAGGAGATCTTGTCCCTTTCCTCTTCTCTGGGGGAACATGTATGTCTATTTAAAGACTTCCTTATTATGTAGCTTCTCTGGTGGTGTGGATTATAGGCTGCTAATCCTTTGCTCTCCATGTGTAAAATCCATATATGAGTGAGTGCATATGATGTTTGCCTTTTTGTGACTGGGTTACCTTGCTCAGAATGGTTTCTTCTAGTTCCATCCATCTTCCTGCAAATTTCAAGATTCCATTTTTTTCCCTGCTGAGTAGTACTCCATTGTGTAAATGTACCACATTTTCTCTATCCATTCTTCAGTTGAGGGGCATCTAGGTCGCTTCCAGATTCTGGCTATTAGAAATAAAGCTGCTATGAACATGGTGGAATAGATATCCTTGTTGTATGTATGTGCTTCTTTTGGGTATATGCCTAAGAGTGGAATTGCTGGAACTTATGGTAGAGTGATTCCCATTTTCCTGAGGAATCACCATACTGATTTCCAAAGTGGCTATACAAGTTGGCACTCCCACCAGCAGTGGAGAAGTGTTCCCCTTTCTCCACATCCTTTCCAGGATAAGTTATAATTGGTGTTTTTGATTTTAGCCATTCTGACTGGAGGAAGATGATATATCAGAGTTGTTTTGATTTGCATTTCCCTGATGGGTAAGGATGTTGAGCACTTTCTTATGTGTCTTTTAGCCATTTTAGATTCCTTTGTTGAGAATTCTCTATTTAGTTCTGTACCCTACTTTTTAATTGGATTATTAAATGTTTTGGAAACTAGCTTCTTGTATTCTTTGTATATTTTTGGAGATCAGCCCTCTGTCAGATGTGGGGTTGGTGAATATCTTTTCCCATTCTGTGGGCTGGTGTTTTGTCTTGCTGACTGTGTCCTTTGCCTTACAGAAGCTTCTCAGTTTCAGGAGGTCCCATTTATTAATTGTTGATCTCAGTGTCTGTGCTACATGTGTAATGTACAGGAAGCTGTCTCCTGCACCAACTCATTCAAGGATACTTCCAACTTTCTCTTCTAAGAGGTTCAGTGTGGTTGGATTTATTATGAGGTCTTTGATCCATTTGACTTAAGTTTTGTCCATGGCGACAGACATGGATGTATCTGCAGTCTTCTACATGCCAGCATCCATTTATGCCAGCACCATTTGTTAAAGATGCTTTCTTTATTCCATTGAACACCTTTAGCTTCTTTGTCAAAAATCAGGTGTTCATAGGTATGTACGTTAATATCATGGTTTTCAATTGCATTCCATTGGTTTACCTGTCTATTTTTGTGCCAATACCAAGCTGTTTTCAGGACTATAGCTCTATAATAGAGCTTGAAGTCAGGGATGGTGATGCCTCCGGAATTTCCTTTATGTACAGGGTTGTTTTGGATATCCTGGGTCTTTTGTTTCTCCACATAAAGTTGAGTATTGTTCTTCCAAGGTCTGTGAAGAATTGTGTTGGGATTTTGATAGGAATTGCATTGAATCTGTAGATTGCTTTTGGCAAGATTGCCATTTTTACTATGTTGATCCTATCTATCCAAGAGCATGGGAGACCTTTCCATTTTCTGGTATCTTCTTTAATTTCTTTCTTGAAAGACTCAAAGTTCTTGCTGTATAGGTCTTTCACTTGTTTGCTTAGTGTTACCCCAAGATATTTTATGTCATTTGTGGCTATTGTAAAGGGTGATGTTTCTCTGATTTCTTTCTCAGCACATTTCTCATCCATATATAGTAGGGCTACTGCTTTTTTGAGTTAAACTTGTATCTTGCCAATTTGCTGAATATGTTTGTCAGCTTTAGAAGTTCCCTAGTAAAGTTTTCTGGGCCACTTATGTAAACTATCATATCATCTGCAAACAGTGAAAGTTTGACTCTTCCTTTCCAATTCATAACCCCCTGATCTCCTCCTCTTGTCTTATTGCTCTAGCTAACTCTTGAAGTATGATATTGAAGAGATATGGAGAGAGTCGACAGCCTTGTCTTGTCCCTGATTTTAGAGGAATCGAGTTGAGTTTCCCTCCATTTAGTTTGATGATGGCTGTTGGTTTACTGTATATTGCTTTTATTATGTTCACGAATGTTCCTGTTATCCATGATCTCTCCAGGACCTTAATCATGTAGGGGTGTTGGATTTGTCAAAGCTTTTTCAGCATCTAGTGAGAGGATCCTGTGGTGTTTCTTTTTCAGTTTGTTTATATGGTGGATTACCATATAAATATTGTTTATTTGATGGATATTCATATGTTGAACCAACCCTGTATCCCTGGAATGAAGCCTACTTGATCATGGTGGATAATTTTTCTGATATGTTCTTGGATTCAGTTTGCCAGTATTTTATTGATTATTTTTTGCATCGATGTTCATGGGTGATATTGGTCTGTAGTTCTCTTTTTTATTGTGTCTTTGTGTGGCTTGGGTCACAAGGTAATTGTAGCCTCATAAAAAGAGTTTGGCAATGAACCTTCTGCTTCTGTTTTGTAGAGCAATTTAAGGAGTATTGGTATTAGCTCTTCTTTGAATGTCTGGTAGAATTCTGCACTGAAGCCATCTGGCCCTGGGCTTTTTTTGGTTGGGAGATTTTTGATGACAGCTTCTATTTCCTTAGAGTTTATGGGTCTGTTTAAGTTGCTCATCTGTTCTTGATTCAATTTTGGTAAGTGATATCTGTCTAGAATATTGTCCATTTCCTTTAAATTTTCCAATTTTGTGGAGTACAGGTTTTCAAAGTATGACCTGAAGATTCTCTAGATTTCCTCAGTGTCCATTATTGTATCCCCCTTTTCATTTCTGATTTTTTTAATTTGCATGTTCTCTCTCTGCTTTTTGGTTAGTTTGGATAAGGTTTGTCTATCTTGTTGATGTTCTTGAAGAACAAATTCTTTGTCACATTGATTCTTTGAATTGTTTTCTCTGTTTGGACTTTATTGATTTCAGCCCTCAATTTGATTATTTCCTGGCATCTACTCCTCCGGGGTTAATTTGCTTCCATTTTTTTCTAGAGCTTTCAGTTGTGATGTCAACTCTCTGGTGTTCTTCATGTGAGAACTTATATCTATAAACTTTCCTCTTAGTACTGCTTTCAAAGTATCCCATAAGTTTGGGTATGTTGTGTCTTCATTTTCATTGAATTCTAGGAAGTCTTTATTTTCTTTATTTATTTCTTCATTGACCCAGGAGTCATGCATTTGCGCATTGTTCAATTTCCATGAGTTGGCAGGTTTTTTGCAATTTGTTTTGTTGTTTAATTCTAACTTTAAAGCATGGTGGCCTGATAAGACACAGGGGGTTATTCCAATTTTTTTGTACCTGTTGAGGTTTGCTACATTGCCAAGTATGTGGTCAGTCTTAGAGAAAGTTCCATGCGGTGCTAAAAAGAAGGTATATTCTTTTGTGTTTGGATGGAATGTTCTGTAGATGTCTGCTAATCCCAATTGGGTCATAAATTCTGTTAGTTCTTTTGTCTCTTTTTTTAAGTTTCTGTCTGGTGGTCCTGTCCATTGGTGAGAGTGGGATGTTGAAGTCTCCCACTATAGCTGCGTGAGGTCCTATTTGTGATTTAAGTTTTAACAATGTTTCTTTTATGAATGTTGGTGCCTTGTATTTGTTTAGATGTTTAGATGTTTAGGCATAGATGTTTAGATGTTTAGGTGTTTAGGTGTTTAGGTGTTTAGGCATAGATGTTTAGAATTGAGACTTCTTCCTGATGGATTTTTCCTGTGATGAATATTAAATGACCTTCTTCATCTCTTTTAATTGATTTTAGTTTGAAGTCTAATTTGTTAGATACTAAGATAACTATCCCAGCTTGTTTCTTGGGTCCATTTGATTGGAGTATCTTATCCCAACCCTTCACTCTGAGGTAATGTCTGTCTTTGAAGTTGAGCTGTATTTCTTGTATGCAGCAGAAGGATAGATTCTGTCTTCCTATCCTTTCAGTTAGTCTATGTCTTTTTATAGGCGGGTTAAGACCATTAATATTGAGGGAAATTAAGGACCATTGAGTGCTTATCTTGTTTGTTTTTGATTTGTTGTTGGTATTGTTGTGGTATTGTGTGTGGATTTACCCTGCTTTTTCTTTTGGGTTTTGATAAAGTGGGATTATCTATTGCCTATGTTTTTGTGAGTATAGTTAACTTCCTTAGGTTGGAGTTTTCTTTCCAGTACTTTCTGTAGGGCTGGAGTAGTGGTTATGTATTGTTTGAAACTGGTTTTGTCATGGAATATCTTGTTTTCTCCATCTATAGTGATAGACAGCTTTACTGGGTATAGTAGTCTGGGTTGGCATCCATGTTCTCTTAGAGTTGGTAGAACGTCTATCCATGATCTTCTGGCTTTGAAAGTTTCCATTGAGAAGTCCGGCATAATTCTGATATGTTTGCCTTTATATGTTAGGTGGCCTTTTTCCTTTGCTGCTCTTAATATTCTTTATTCTGTATGTTTGCTGTTTTAATTATTATTTGATGAGGGGCCTTATTTTTGTGGCCCAATCTATTTGGTGTTCTGTAGGCTTCTTGTACTTTCATTGGCATGTCTTTCTTTAGGTTGGGAAAGTTTTCTTCTATGATTTTGTTGAATATGTTTTCTGCACCTTTGAGTTGGGCTTATTTCCCTTCTTCTATATCTATTATCCTTATGTTTGGTCTTTTCATGGTGTCCCATATTTCTTGGATATTTTGTGTTAAGGATATGTTGGACTTAAGATTTTCTTTGGTTGATGAATCTATTTCTTCTACTTTATCCTCAGCATCTGAGATTCTGTCTTCCATGTCTTGTATTCTGTTTGTTATACTTGCATCTGTGGTTTCTGATTGTTTACTCAGCTTTTCTATTTCCAGAATTCCCTCAGTTTGTGTTTTCTTTATTGTCTCTATTTCAGTCTTCAGATCTTGTACTGTTTCCTTCAGCTGTTAATTGTATTTCCTTGGCTTTCCTTGATTTCTTGCATCTTTTGGTTTGTATTTTCCTCCATTTCACTGAAGGATTTTCCCATTTCCTCTCTTAGTGTCACTATCATCTGCATGAAGGTGTTTTTAAGGTTGCTCTCTTCTGCTTCATCTGTGTTGGCATGTTCAGGTCTTAGTGGTGTAGAGTCCCTAAACTCTGGTGGTGTCATATTGGTTTTTCTGTTGTTGGGTGTGTTCTTATACTGTTGTCTTCCCATCTCTTCTTCCAGTGGATGCAGGTGGTGTCTCTTCCTTTCTTAGTGTGTAGGGGTCCAATGTTCTCTTCTGGTGGGTTCAAGAGGGTCTAAAACGCTGATGGGTCTCAAGGTAGATGCAGGCTGGTCTGGGTCTGAGGCACTCACTGTCCAAGTGGGTGGGAGCAGGACTAGCACAGAGATGTCTGCAGACTCAGGGTTTCCTGGTCCTCGAGGGCTGAGTCAACCTGTTTACAGACCCCAGGGTGGGAGTTCCAAGAGTGGCCAGGTGGAAGTTTGGCCCAAGGCAAGGGCCAAAGCAGCTAGGCGTGACTCTTTTTCAAATAGTGACTGTGGTATTAGAATTTCATGTTCCTTTTATACTCCTCTGTGATGACTACTCTTTGTTGTCAACTTGACTACATCTGAAACAAACTATAATCCAGAACTGGAGGGCACACCTGTGAGAGATATTTTTGCTTGGGTGAATCCACTTCCATTCTGGACCCTTGAGACAGGAAGATATAACTTCAATGTGAACCTACCTTCTCCTGGAAACTTAACACAAGGACATGTAGAAGGAGGCTTTTGCCCTTTGCCTACTTGCCCATGCCTTGCTAGCACATTTATTCCTTCATTGCCATTACAGCCTACTTCTTTGGGATTCCAGTATAAATTTAAGACTAGCTGAGCTATCCAGCCTTATGGATTGAGGAACCACTGGATTCCTGAACTTTCCATTCACAGCCAGCCATTTTTTAGGTTAGCTAGATTGCAGCCTGTGTCATTCCAATAAATTCCAGAAGGAATTCAGAGAAAGATATCTTCATTCTATAAGTTCTGTTACTCTAGAGAACTCTGACAAATACACCCTCCAACTATATAGTATTTTAATTAGTAGAAACTCAGTAAGATAACCTCACCACATATCCGTCACTTTAAATTGAAAGCTGGACATTCAGTTTTGTAACTGGAAAACTTAACATAAGAATAATGATGGCCTGGGGCCAGAAAGAAGTGAGTTGACATCCTGACTCAAACACTTAGCATCTGTAAATGGGAGCAGGTCCTTTAACTCTCTGAATATCAGTTTCGTTGTAGGGATTTGAGTAATACTCTTCACCAAACAAGCAGTTGAGAGGCATAAATGAGGGCAGTTATATAAAACACTTGCCAAACTGTCTGATACAGAAGATGATGATCAAATCTGTCTGATCTAGGAATGACTTCTAAATGACATGTTTGCCATTTTTTCCTATTTCACATATTTCCCTATTGTGAACCAACATTATTAACTCCACACAACCCAACCTATTTCTCTTCTAATATTTTTATTATGGGAAAGCCCAGGAATTAGTAGTCTATGACACTTTACCTATGTTATCTTATCCAGTGTTTGTACTATTTATGTTTTTACCAAACATATGTGAGAGTTCAATGCTCCACATCTCTGTTGGATTTCATTTTGTCTTTTAATTTTAGGACACTCTGGATTCTGTATGAATGGCATTGCATTGTCATCTATTCAATGCTTTTCCTGTTTGTACAGATTATGGTTTATACTGAAAATTATTAACACATATTGCACATAATACATTTCACTATTACTATATATGTGAATACAATTCAGTTTTTACACACATTCTGGATATAAATCCTTTGTGATATATATCTATCTCTATATATGCTCCTCTATTTTGCAGTAATGTCTCAATTTTAGTCATTTTTTGATGAGTAGAGGAGCTTTAAGTTTTTACCAAACTCAATGTAACAGTTTCTTTTTTGGTAATTTTCAATCTTGTGTTCTGTTTCTGCCTATGCCTAGGGAAAATGCCTTCTATAATGTATCATGATATGATGTATGGGCTAGAGTTTACTTTAGTCAGTCAGTGTTCCCAGGACCACTTTCTAAGGATAGTGTCCTCCTATTTTCCACTAAATGCTTTTCTTGTGATACATGAATATTTTCCTTTACATATTTATATCTTCTTTTGTGTGTCCAAATTATGAACATATTAAATGTCTTTCTTAACTATTAATTGAACATATACTTAAACATTAGTTTGTTCAAGTATTTTCTTTCATAATAGATTATTTTAATGGAAGAATGTTGATTGTAGAACAAAATTCCCAACATAAAAAGATATTTTAACATTAAATTTAAAGGTATCATTTGTATTTAAAATACTGCCTTAAATATGTTTATACTTAAATCCTAGGTACCATTGAGTAAGGCTACACAGGCAATGCTATGATAAGCAAATACAGTGAAATAATTAGCAAGAAGAAAGATGAGACTTCATATCTCTGGTCTGCATGGTGAAGAAGATAAAAGAAAGAGGAAGAAAGAGCAAATGAACCACATACTCATAACCCTGAGAAGTAAGGAGAAAAGGAACTCTACATACCCTACCCAGAGACCTACTTCTCTACCTTGTGAATTTTGAATGGACTTCTAAGCCACAGAAACACTGATTATATATTGTCATTCCTAAATACATAACCTTAGGAATTGCTTCTTTTCCCTGAAAGAGGCACATGATTCCACTAATTTTAACTGGCTGGTTTGCTTTGGCACAAGCAGCTGTCTGAGCTCAATATTTCACATGTAGTAGATCATTAATATGAAGCACCAAATACATTTTGAGATTGAATTGCAGTGATGTTTCATTTTTATGTTGTTCTAAAATAACATAAATTTCAGAACAGTTTCATTTACAGATAAAATTCAGGACAGCTATGTTCTTTATGATGAATATTTTATTTTTCACATTCTCTCAGGAGGAAAAAAACCTGATTTTTTGATCTATAAAATATAAAACAAAATTCTAAAGTAATGCTTGGTGCTTTTTTTAGCCTTCTTAACTGATGTAGTTATGGGTTGCATTTGCAATTATTTATTTATTTATGGGATAGGTTTTAATTATTTTTTTCCTTTTATTTGTGATTCCTTTCTTTCCTCCAAGCCTTCTCACACACTCCTTTATCTCTTTCAAGTTCATAGCCTCTTTTTTCATTAATTTTTGCATGCATTTATGTAGGTGTGTGTACATATATATTCCTAATTATAGCTTGCTCGCTCTATGCAATGTTACTCATCTGTGTATTTTTTTCCAACTTTTTTTTATTTGAATTAGAAACAGGATTGTTTTACATGACAATCCCAGTTCCCTTCTCCCACCCGTCCTCCCCTACCCCCCCCAACTAAAACCTTATCTGTCACATATCTTTTCTGCTCCCCCTGGATGGTGAGGCCTTCCATAGGGTGTCATCAGAGTCTTGCGTATCCTTTGGGATAGGGCCTAGGCCCACCCCTGTGTGTCTTGGCTCAGGGAGTATTCCTATATATGGAATGGGTTCCCAAAGTCCACACCTATGCTACGGATAAATATTGGGCTTCTACAGGAGGTCCCATAGATTTCTGAGGTTTCCTCACAGAAACCCATGTTCCTTGGGTCTGGATCAGTCCCATGCTGTTATTCCAGCTATCAGACTGGGAAGCAAGAGTTCCTGGATGTTCAGGTCAGTTGTTTCTGTGGGTTTCACCAGTTTGGTCTGGAGCTCTGTGCTCTTCACTGGTCCTTCTCTGCATCTGGATTCCAGTTCAGTTCGGTGATTAGTTATGGGTGTCTGCTTCTACTTCCACCAGCTGCTGGATGAAGGCGATAGGATGGCATATAAGTCAGTCATCAAACTCATAATCAGGGGAGGGCATTTAAGGTAGCCTCTCCTCTGTTGCTGAAATAGTTAGCTGGTGTCATCTTTGTAGATCTCCAGACATTTCCCTAGTGCCTGATTTCTCTGTGTATTTTTTGTGCTGGCCATTCGGTGTAATCTTCCTGGGGAAGACTACTGTTTCATAAATGAATTGTAAGGAAGGGCAAGAATTCACAGCTTTAAAACTCAGTAGTGTTATAAGGAATTATTAAAGTTGCCATATAACTTAATAGGATATACTGCGTTATTTTTGTCATAACTATAGCTACCTTTTAGTTTAAGAATAAACCTTAAGTGTGTGTTTAGAAAAATTATCAAACAAATAAACTCTTTAACCAATATCTGTGTATTGAATGAGAAAGAAAAGTGACATGAAGGTGTAGTTTCAACTATAATCTGCAAAGGATATTTAGATAGGACTGGTCATGTGCTCATTTATTTTAATATTTTATTTACTTAATCATTATTCTATAGACAAATATTTGGTCCACTATTGAACAAGATGTAAAAAAATTACAAAACACACTTTTTAGGAAATATAAAATCTTTCTTTGGAATTACTCTACAATACTGTTGGATATTCTGAGGTATGTTTTTCAGGGACATAAGATGATAGTGTGTCCAGAATTACAATCAGGAATCAGGTTGCATGATTTCTAGTCAATGTTTTTACTTTTTTTTATGGATGGCACAGTTTACTACACTGAAATCAACTGATAGTATGATATGCATCTTACTGCCAGAAAGAATAAAATAGAACCATGATTTTATGAAAACTCTTCCAAGCACTTTTTTATGAAGGAAAACATTTAATTGGGGATGGCTTACAATTTTAGTATTCAGGCAGCATGCAGGCAGACATAGTGCTAGAGAAGGAGCTGAGAGTTTTATATCTTGATCAGGCAGACTAAGGAACTTGTACTATGCGGGGCATAGCTTGAGCATATCAGATCTCAAAGCCCACCCCCAAGTGATATACTTCCTCCAACAAGGCCACACCTCCAAATAGTGCCAAGAATTCGTACACATGAGTTGATGGGGGCCATATCTATTCAAAAAACCACATTACACTCCCAGGTTTCCATAGCCTTTCATAAGAACTTAATGTAAAATGTATTTAGTCTAACTTCAAAAGTCCCCATAGTCTATCACAGTCTCAAAAATGTTTAAAAGTCCAAGGTTCAAAGTCTCTTCTGAGATTCCTGAAATCCCCTATGAAACCAAAATCAATATCAGATCAAATAATTCCAACATATAATAAAACTAGACATACATTACCATTCTAAACACAGGGAAGGGAACACAATGAGGAATTACTGGACCAAAACAAAATCCAAAACTCTGAACTTGGCATCTTCTTATCTGATCTCAAATGAAAATGCTCTTCAGATCTCCAATTCTTTTTTTGTTTTGTTTCATTTTGTTTACTGAAACTCCCTGTTATCAGCTTTCCTCAGCAGTTATTCCACAACTCTGGCATCTCCAACATCTTAGGGTCTCTAAGGCAATCTAGGCTTCAACTTCAAAACTTCACACAATGACCTTTCTAGGCCTCCTTGCAGAGACATCCCTTGTCTCAGTGGCTTTCCTTAGTCTCAGAGGTAAATTCCATAACTTCTTTCTTTTATCCTTAATTCTAAATCCAGAACCGTGAGACCAAAGCTGCTAACTTCTCCTGCTTATTGGGACTGGAACATCTTCACCAGCTTTCTGTGTTAGATGGTTTCCTTCACTGCCTAAGCTTGCCTGTCCCGGAACTCACTCTGTGGACCAGTCTGGCCTCAAACTCAGAGATCCACCAGCTTCTGTCTTCCGAGTTCTGGAATTAAAAGTGTACACCACCACACTTAGCCCTAAGATTTTTGTAATTCCTATTCACAAGTTATAAGCTTACCAAGCACTTTTATGACATGGATTAATTTTATCCACAAAGTTACTATGTACTATTTATTTATTCTTTGTGATTTCATAAATATATGCAATATATTTTAATCCTATCTACCCCTACCACCTTGTCTTCTCTCCTGGGACACCTCATATTCCCCCTTCCAACTTCAGACTTTTATCTCTTTATTTTCAGTAACCTACTGAATTCATTTAATGGGCCTCACCCTAGAATAAAATTGACTCTCTTTCTCTCCTACTTACCATTAACAGCCAATAGCTCCTCAGATACTTCTATTTTACAATTTTATACATTTAAAAAATCCTTTCCTCAATGTCTATATATATAGATGGTTACTCTTTATATTCCTTGCCATGCCATTCTTTAATTCATTTATTTAATTTTACTAATGTCTATCTTTTCAGATTGGCAGAAGTAGTATAAGAACCTATAATCTTAGTAATATCTTTCTGCTTTTTAAGAAAACACAGATATCAATGGAAAAATCATAATTATTTACACAAATATTACTGTAAAACAAGGTTATCAATACATGTAAAGTATACAATTAAAACAAAGTAATTTTAGTAACTGCATCCATATTCAAACTATTCCTATTATAAACTAGAGCTTTTAATTAGACTTTTATGAAGCAATTGCACTATTCCTATTATAAACTAGAGCTTTTAATTAGACTTTTATGAACCAATTGCATTTCAATAGTATACAAAATCCATTAGGCTAAGCAAAATTGAGTTCCAAAATACTTTCTCTTTGAATGTTCTGTTTAGCACACCCATCATATCACTTATAATAAAGTATTCTTATATCAATACTTACTTACACTATCAGTGAGTTTACAACAAAAAAGGAAGCTTCATTTTCCCCCCTCATATTACTTGCCAAAGAGCATTTGTTTTGCTTTCAGAGTTTCCTTTTATACACCCTGAACTAAATGTCGGTAAGAGCATCCAATTCTCTATCCTTTCTAAGACCTGTTGTCTGACTAATTACATCGAAGAGAAGCATCAGCAAAACTAAATAACCTTGATTAAACCGAATAACAGATGAATGATTAAGAGCTAGGACAAGGCATTAATTAACTATGCAATTGCTACATAATTCCAGCTGATTATTCTATTTATTCCTCCCTTGTTTGGGTAATGGTTTCCTGTGTGGAATAAAAATTATACAAGAATTGTTGGCAAAGGTCATAGACAGAAGCACTGGGACTCAGTCAGGGACTACCTGGATATCTTTGTCAATGCATTGGGAAATTTCTTTTATCCAAAGCTAATGCTGAAGCATTTGTAAAGATAACACCTCATTATCACTCTTTTTCTGCCCCTGAAAAAAATCACCTTACAGCATCTGATTGCCTCCTGATGTGAGGTGACACTGCTCCAAAGGAAATGACACATCTCTCTTCTACAAACACAAAGTAAACTTAAAACCAAACAATTGTCTTGTGGTAGATGCAAAACCAAAGTTATGTTGCTTTGTTTCTCAAGTCTGCAGTGGATTTTTGATGAAACAAGACAACTTTGATTCTCCTACATTTGAGTTCAGTTTTATATTGGTTATATAAAGGTAAAAAGAAAAACACAGCAACTATATTCTAAAATCTGTAATCAATATGCTTTATGGGTTTAATTAAAAGGATGTATAACATATACTTAAATATCTATGTAGTTTTGAGTAAATAGTCATGCTTCTCTATCTGATGGTCATTACTTCTTAGACACCAAAATAAGATATAAAAATTCATATACTCTCAAGTCACTAAGATAAAATGCTGCTGTGATCTATTTCTGTACGTTAAAGCATCCCCTAGATTACTTATGATTAAGGTGATATTCAGGATATTAAATAATTTCTTCACCATATTGCTTAGGAAATAAGGATAAGAAAGAACTAATGTGAAAATATCCAGTACAGATGAAAAACTTTTAAATATTGCTTTATCTAGGATTGGCTTACAGATGAAGAATCCATAGTAAGGTTAATCAAACTTACACACAGGTGTGCATGCCTGTGTGTGTGTGTGTGTGTGTGTGTGTGTGTGTTCACGTGAGTGCATGTGCACACATGCATGTGGTCACAAGACCAAAGGAATGAAATAAATTGTTTTAATTATGAGCTTTGGCCATGCCAAGAAAGGAAAACCGACTAGCTTACAATTGGATATATGTAAGAAATTGTGATGTTTTGTCTTTCCTTGAACATGCTTTTATGTGTCCAAACAGGATTGCTTAAACAAAGGGTTTAGTTGCAAACTGTGACCATGTTATGAAGGATAAGACTACTAAAACTGTGCCACATGCTTGTGAGAAACAGTATTTCTCCTTTCACTAAATGTATATTTAAACTATTATTTTAGTTGTGCAAGCTGACTAGATGCTGCGTCGTGTTAGTTACTTGTCGCTATAGTGAAGCAACCCAGGGAAGGAAAGATTTTCTTTGGCTCCCAGTTTTAAAGGTATCAATCAATCACAGTGGAAAGGCATGGAAGAACAGAAAAGCTCACATTATGGCATCTAGGAGGAAGAAAGAGAAAATGTCCACCCCACCCGACTTCTTTTTGAAGTCTTCATGCCTCATGCCTACTGAAAGTTGAGGCTATACTCAGAATGAGTTGGCTCCCTTGGGTTAATCCTCTTTGGAAACATAGAAATGCATTTTATCAATGTCTAGGCATAGATTAACCATCATTTTCTAGAAATATTTGATAGTTGTATAGAAAGTGAAAAAAAATCAATTCGGCATATTCAGCATTTGTGTCTCTGTGAACACTGAAAAAATGTATGTGATTAACATAATACTTGGTCATATTCATGAGGAGCAGTGTGGTATTTTAATAGATGTATGAATGTTAAATCAGAGTAACTAATGAGAAACCATGTTTTCGTTGTCTGTCCAAGTCACATCTGGATGTGACAATGAAATGGAATGGTACATTGCAAATATTTAAAAAAAATAAGCATTACTATTTACTGGATACTCATAATGATATATATATATATATATATATAATATATATATATATCTTCTATATATGTGTACAACTCCTAAGCTTGTATAATGTTACAAATATGTAGTCCTGATAGTTCTCGAAACAACATTGTAATTGATGCAGTGTGAACACACACATTCTGGAGTGTACTACTCAGGCTAGAATTTCTCTGTGATTTTACCCACTGTGTAGCACTGGACAAGTTCTACGACCTTTTAACAACCATCCTACTTAAAAGTCACCTTGGAGTTCTGTGGTTGGGTTGTTGTGTCCTGTAGTTCTTACTCTTCTAGATACCGCCCCAGCTTTCTGTTTCCCCTCATTTATCTCAGTGTAGGAAAGGGAAGGCTTAGGAATTTCTATTTTTGTATGCTGTGCTTTAAACAACTGAACTTACTCAAAGACTCATGGACCACAAAATTCATCTTCATGGAATTACTGGTCAATTTGGGTGTCTAAAATCCCCCAGCAGCTGCACCAAGTAGAATAAGGACAGCTGTATCACATATGAGTTCCTGCTTTAGGAGTCTTGGCTACTTGCCAATTCCTTTTATTTTTGAATACTTCTCTCTATGTGGTTTCCAATGACTATCCTTTCTTTCTCTCTTTCTTCATTTCTTTCTTTCTTTCTTTCTTTCTTTCTTTCTTTCTTTCTTTCTTTCTTTCTTTCTTCCTTCTCCCCCCTCTTTCTTATCACCTCATTCTATACCTTCCACAAATATCCCAGCATTGACTAAGACACATGTTAAAGACAAGTCAGGTTAGTGTTAGAATTTGGCATCAGGGAGAGGTGTACTATATTTAAAAGATAGATTTATATTGCTATTCAGGAAACAGGACCACAGCCTACAAAGTAATCTTTTAAATATAGTTGTATTTTCATTGGAAATAAATTATTATAGCACATAATAGTGACCTTCATGCTTCAGAGGGTATGCTTTTAACTGCTACCTCATTATCAAACTGCAAAAAAGCCGAATTAAAGAAATTGAGGTGATTTTGCTATTTCTTCAATAATATCATGATAAGAAATAATTCACATGGTTATCCACGTGGTTCTCCACATGGACACAGTTCCCCTCTGCATTGTTCACTGACAGTGACAAAACATCACATGTCTACAGCATTGATTCTCTGAGGATGGAAGACCATTTCCTCTCCTCTGCTGAAACAATGCAAAATGTGTTCATATATTAAGTAAAACTGCATACAATGTTCATTGTAAATGAGCAAACTCACTTCTAGTAACTCACATGGGAGGGAGATAACATGGATCAAGCAATTCCTTCCTGTGTTGGTGGGAAGCTTTCTCAGATGGAATTTGCTTGAACTTATTTATGTTAGAGCTGGAATTTTCATACTTTATCTTCCAACCATGGCTAGATCAGTCTTACTTGTGAATAGTTGACTGTCACTTCCTGACTTCGTTCTTTATGACAGAACCTAAACTGTTCCTTTCTCAAAGGATTTCCAGTAGGGCCTTTTATAGGTTAGACGCTGTAGGTCAACAGAATGTCCTTTAGCTCACAATTCTAGCAATGACTATGCTCCCCTTCTTAAAAAAATTTCTTGTTATATTTCACATATACATAAATGATATATTTTATACTAAACATCTGTTTGAACAAAATCTATTTAAACTGCCTTCAATACAGTAGTAAAGCATTGAGCATCTTAAATAAAATGTTATCTTCCCATATATATATATATATATATATATATATATATATATATATATGATGGGGAATGTTCTTCTGTGCATATGTTTGTCTTATTGGCTGATGAATAAAACACTGATTGACCAGGCAGGATAATAGGTAGGACTAGGAGACAAGGAGGATTCTGGGAAGTATAGGCAGAGAGGAGTCATCATGTGATCCCAGGAAGTGCTGTATCTGGACAGAAACTGTCACTAGCTAACCATAGAGGTCTGGAGGTCTGTACAGATAGGCAGGAAGGGACGTAGCTGGGAAGAATCAGAATATAAGCAGAGACAAACAGGAAATTACTCTTTTCTCTGTGGAGACACTGAGCAGACGTGATGTAGACCCCAATGCAGTAAGAGGCCCGGACATTTTCTCCAGTAAGATAAGACCATGTGGAAATACTTAGATTTATAGAAATAGGTTTATAAGACAAAGCTAGCCAATAAGAAACCATAGTCACTGGCCAATAGCTTTATAATTACATAGCATCTGTGTGCTTCTTTGGGGGGCAGAGAAGGACATCAGGACCTAGCTAGGCCAAGAAAGCTCACATTACATGTATTTATATATGAGAGATTCATACATACATGTACACACACACACACACACACACACACACACACAAATCCTGACATCATGAAGTCTGTTTCAATGTTTTCATGTGCATTCCCACAAAAGATAACTGATTTATATATTTTCTTTGCAAACAAATATTTTACTATGTGCCTAATTTTCTTTTGTAGTAGATATATGTTGTGGTATCTCATATAACATGAAAGTGATACTTTCAAGATATGCAATTAGGTATATTCAGGTTCATCCATAGAGCTAAATTGAGCACCCTTATAAAACCCACAGAAGAAATTATATTTCAACCAACAATCTCTCCTCATTCTTGTTGCCACACCAGCTCCTATAAACTACTAATATAATTTCTCTCTGATGGTTTCTTTAGTCCTAGGTGCTTCATGTAACTGAATAATTGTTATGTGTTCTTTTGTTTCTAAGTTCTCTCATGTATCCTACATTTTTCAAGGCTTGTCCATCTTGCAGATTCATTACTTGCAAAGACTTGAATGTGAAGTGTTTTCATAGAGTCATGATCTGTGTGCTTAGTTCCCATCTGGTAGAGCTAGTTTGGAGACTCTGAAATGTTTAGGAGGTGGGGTCCAGCTAGTGGAAGTAGGTTACTAGAAAGACTATGAAGATTATAGGCCGACCACTGGTTTCAACTTAGCTCTTTACTTCCTGGTCTGACAAGCTATGAACATCCTCGGCTACACAGTCCCACCACCATGAACTGAGCTTCTCCACCTGCATTTTCTAACATAATGGACTGAAACCATAAGTCAAAATTATTTTCTCCGTTGGCTTGCTTCTTTCAGACCTCTACACACAGCAACACAAAAATAACTAATGCAGTACTATATTTTTATTTACTGCTGAATAATATTCCATTGTTTGATTATAGAAAATTAACATGTCAATTTAGTTGCTAAGGAATATTTGACTTAGATTTTTTTCCCATTGCAAATAATGTAGCTTAGGAACTGATTAAAATTTTGTGAGAGTGTATTTTCATTTATTCCATATATTCCTAGGAATAGAACAAAATGTTAGTTTTTCAATTGCATATACAGTATCTGTCCGCACATGATGGATGGTGCTTTGTTGTGCAACATTACTTTGACTAGACAAAGATTTGTTACATTGGTTTATTCTGCATTTGTTTATTTATGTAATGATGTGTTGCTTTGCCTGCCTAAGGCACCTGATTGGTCCAATAAAAAGCTGAACAGCCAATAGCTAGGCAGTAGAGAGATAGGCAGGGCTGGCGAGCAGAGAGAAAAATAGGAGGAATCTAGTCTCGAGAAGAGAAAGGGAACAAGGGAGAAAGAGAGAAAACAGCCTACCTAGACAGCTAGGTAGCCATGAAACAGACAGACATGGTAGATGTAGTGAAAGTAGGACATACAGAATGAAAGAAAGGTAAAAAGCCCTCAGATTGCCAGGCAGTGGTGGTGTACACCTTTAATCCCAGCACTCGGAAGGCAGAGGCAGGTGGATCTCTGTGAGTTTGAAGCCAGCCTGGTCTACAGAGCGAGTTCCACCAAATACAGAGAAACTCCATCTCAAAAAACAAAAACAAAACAAACAAATAACAAACAAATAAAAAACCAAAACAAAAAGCCCTGAGGCAAAACTCAGATGAAAAGAAACAGGTTAAATTAAGTTATAAGAGCTAGTGGGAAAAGCATAAGATAAGGCCAGGCATTCCTAACTAATAATAAGTTTCCATGTCATGATTTGAGACCCGGCAGTCTGAGAAAGTCTGTAGTGAGGTATCCACCCTGCTACACCTGTGTGGGTGTGGTCACAGGTGCCAACGTGATGGAGAGTACATTTAGGTCTGGAGTCAACACACAGGTGTCTCTCTCCAGTTGGGTCACTGAGAGCAGCCTGGGGTGGATCTTTGGAGCAGGAACTTTCGGCAGCCATCTGCTTCTTGTATAAGTGACTTAACCCAGAATAAAATTATATTAATCTATATTGAGTCGAGTCCTGTGAATCTTGATGTGTGTATCCATAAAAGTCTGCCACAGTGTTTCACTTACATTCGGAACATTCTGGTACAGCAGGCTTCCACAAGTCTAAATTCCATGACTAAATTTTATGTTGGTTAAGACCTCTATACCCCTGCATCATGGAGATGCAAAGATTAGAGACATAAGTGTGAGGTATTTACCATACTTATTCTAGCGAGGGTGAATTTTTGTGGTAACCCTAGCTCATTAATGACTTCAGATGGATGCAAATCACCTTAAATACTTCTACCAACTGTGGCCTAAAGTTTTCTTTCCATATGTCCTTGAAAACATATAAACAAATTACATATAGAAGCTCCTCAAAAATCTAATAATGGAACTGCCATATGATCTTCCCATAATCCTCCTGGGAATACATCATAAAGAATCAAAGGCATGGTTGGGTTTATAGCTGAGCGGTACTGAGCATGCCTATCATGTTCTGGTTTCATTTCCAGTGCTTTTCCAAACTCAGTGGACTCTCAAACTTCCATTGACTTGGATTTTCTCACTCTTACTTTCAAACTTAATTGCATTCTTTAACTTTATAATATTTACAGTCCTTCTATATAGGTGTGTGTTCATTGTCAAGCTTGTGTGTGTGTGTGAAGGGGGATAATTCATATATAAGATTTTGTCTCTAGTCGCCGGGTAGTGGTGGGGCACATCTTTTATCACAGTGCTTGGGAGACAGAGGCAGGTGGATCTTTGTGAGTTTGAGACCAGCCTGGTCTATAAGAGCTAGTTCCAGGACAGGCTCCAAAGCTACACAGGGAAATCCTGTTTCCAAAAACCAAAAACCAACCAAACAAAAAAAGATATGTCTACAGTGAAGAATAAAAGTCACTCTTATTCTTGAAGTTGTTATTAATATTGTAGTTTTCTTGAAGCACATATTAATCCTCTCCTGTCTTATTATACAAGCAGGTAACTTTAATTTGTCTTACTTGAGTAAAATTCTTAAGGTCAGACACTTTCATTCACTCATAATTTGATACAATCTACTGGTAAGTGCAGTGTTTTACTTATATATCTTAATCATTAATTACATAATCTGATTTATCTGCATATTTATAGCAGAGCCCTTAATGGTGGTCTGGTATTTAATTGAAGTATTAGAATTAATTATAAAGAATGCTAAAGAAGGCAATAATTGCTTTTATAGAAGAGATATGAATTAAGCAGAGGGCAAATTCCATAATAAAATGATATTTTAAAGAAATAGATGGTAAAAATAATTAAATTGTCTTTGTATCTTTTTGTAGCTTATTTTCATTATTGTGCTAAGACAGCAAGGTTTCTTATAGGTTTATATTCTGAAATAAAAATAAATTTTAAATGTTAATAATAGAAATTATGCTGGTATCTGTCATTAAATTACCCAAAAGTATAATTCACTTGTCTTTTAATTATTAGAATTATTTTAAAATTTTATTTGTGTGTGTGTGTGTGTGTGTGTGTGTGTGTGACTGCAGGTGCATACATGCCACACTATGCATGTGGCTAGTGTATACTATTCAGGAAGCTATTCACTCCTCTTACTGTGTGTGTGTGTGTGTGTGTGTGTGTGTGTGTGTGTGTGTGCCCGCGCGCGCGCTCATGCAAGCACGTGCAGGTGTGTGATGACTACAGGTGCACACTACACATCTGGTCCATTCAGAAGTCCACTCCCCCCTCCCTCTGTGGGTTGCTGGCATGGAGCTAAGGTTGTCAGGCTAGAGTGGCAAGTGTTTCTTAGCATCTGAGGCATCTCTCCAGCTCAAGTATTGGATTTTTTTAAGAAAACAAGGCCCTGAATTTCAGGGCTGAGTTAATTCTCAGGGTGCAAGCCACAACCCAGTGCCTGCAGAATAATGTGGAAGTCAGAGAAGCCAGCCTGCAAGACGCCCACGCTGAGCCACTAAGTTGTCTCAGTGGGTAAGGAGGGTTCTATAGGGAGGTGGGGGGATGTAAATAGAGAAGAGGGAGAGACATAGGCAAAAATAACAGTAAGAATGTCTGGAAAAGCCTCACAGAATCAAACTATAAATTATTTACTAAAAATACCTATATGTAATTCTACGTGCAAATATACACATACAGTTTTAATGATTTTTCTCATTTTGGCTGATGATGATTCCCTTCAAGAGCCAAACACCACCTAACGAAAACATATATTATGAGAAATGAGAAACCTTTTGAGTCGTTGGCCAGGGCTGTCCAATAGACTCCCCAAACACACCTCCATTTGCTGTTGCCCTTGGTTACCTTCACCAGATGTGGATGTTAAGTCTCTGTTGCTAAAAAAACACATGTACTTCAGACACAGGGCCCAGAGGCCACTAAACTGGAATGGACCTGAATGTTTCCTGCCTGAAAACTAGTTTTCATGGTACCAGAAGGTACCATACAAGCTTCCAATTGAGAGAAGCAACCTGTAATCCCATCCAACCATTACATCTGTCAACCACATTAATGTCCAGCATGTCAAAATAACACTAAGGGTGCAATAGCAGCACACATACCTTGGCAATAACCAACAGCTCTCTAATTGGACTCAGGACTTGCTCAACAAGAGGAAGACTGTGCTTGAAAATGTAGCTAGGGAAGTCACGGTTATTGGTGAAGAATCTCCAGCCATTAGTTTACTACCCCACATAACCTCTAACAACAATTTACAAACATTTGTCCTTAGATAACTCATAGATAAGGGTAGTCTTCAACCCTCATCAATGAAAATTCTCCACAATCATCAAAATGCAGAGTTGTGGTGTCCCAGTCCCAATGAACATGTCTATAAAACACTCCTTCAGCTAATGCTCAAGGAACACTATAGAAGAGAGGGAGAGAAAGAGTGTAAAGAGCCAGAGGATCAGGGAATTTACTGTGAAATTGTGTCTCCTAGCAATTTCAGAAGCCATTCCCTTAAAGTCTCACCAGCATGACTGTATAAACATAAGATGAACAATAACAATGGCAACGGTCATGCTAAAGTGGAACTGGAAAAGCCCACATGGCCTCAACTTTACATAAAGAACTGTAGGCAACTGGGGAAAACTGGGAGTAAGCAAAGTAATCTTATCCAAGGAAGATAACACTAGTTGGTTGTTTAATATAAAATGGTAGTCATAAAAACATAAAAACATACATGCAAGTAACATTATACAGACTGAACAGGTTATATTTAGGAACACACACACATGCATGTACACACATGGATGTAAGATCAAGCAGTGGGGCAAAAAAGGTCGGGACAGGGTTTACAGGAGGGTTTTGAGGGAGGAAAAGGAATGGAGAAATTTTGTAACTGTCATATAAAAGAAGAAAAAAAATCTTTGTTTTATTTTTTGTAATATCTTCTTTTGGACAAATTCTTAAACTTTACAGGGAAAATCTATTTTCTATATGAAGACATACCTAAATTTTAAACAAAATGGAATGCTTACCAAAGACTTTTTCCAGCAAGTTATATAAGAGAGTGTTGCTTATTTTCAAACTGAAGATTGTTCAAAATTACAGCACATGCCCTAAAAAAATGACGTCTCCATCAAATCCCTCCCCTCGGGCCTCAAGAAACTTTGTGGTAGAGGAGGGAAAAAGAGCATAAGAGCCAAAACAATTCGAGGACACCAAGGGATTGAGGCCATCTAAACACAGTACAGCCTATGTGCTTATGATCTCGGAGACTATGACAGCATGAACCATCTCTTTATGGGTATGTACCAGATGTGGTCCTGGAGCTGAAAGGAGAAGTAGATACATGCCCCTATCCCTAACTCAGAAGCTATCCCCAATTTATTGCCATTTGCAAATGAAAATTTTCTTTTCTTCAAGAGAGGCTCTCTAGGGAAACAAGCCACTCTTAAGGGTAGGTCCCATGGCCAGCAGTAGATGGCCAACAGAAAATGAATCCAATGTCATCTTTGGAGGGTCTTCATCTTACAATGTTAAGTCAGAGCATCTTGCTTGTTTGTTTTGTTTTTTCCTACCATATAATTCCCTTGTGTATATTGAAACTTCCAGTTATCAATTGCTGAGTGTGCAAACACATATATATGTGGTTTTTGTCTCTGCATCTATATGTGGTTTTTATCTTTTCTTTTTGGTATTTTTTCTTTGGATATTTTTTCGTTTGGTTGTTTGGTCTTATTTGAATTTGTTTGTTTTGTTTTATCTTATTTTATTTTATTATAATTATTATTAATGTTGTTATTTTATTATTATCCCTGAGATGTCTGTTTGTTTTCTAAGGAGAGAAAGGATATGGATCTAGATGGGAGGGAAGGAGAGGAGGAACTAAGAGGAGCCGGGGGAGGGAAAATCATGATCAAAAACATATTGTGTGAAAAGCAATTATTTTTAACAAAAGAAAAATTTCAGCTTATGCAATTTTCATTGATGCCATTCAAATAATTCCTGATGGCATAACATGTCTTAAGGCTATTATTCATTCTATGATGTCATAATAGAACTCAAAGGAGAAGCAAGTTCAAATGAGGAAAGGACATTGTTAAAATTTAAGATGGCACAACAGAAGGCAAGCAACATATACAGATATTTTATAGGATGTGAATGAAGGAACAGTTAGTACAATTAAGACTTATGAAACCACACAAAAGCATGGTCCTATGAGGTAGATCACCACAGAAAATAGTTCACAGGAAATCTCAGCTTTTCTTATAACTCAGAATTAGTTGCTGAACTCAAAATAAAAAGTGGACTTGAAGCTAAGTTTTGAAAAATATTCCAGCTAATTGAAAGAAGCCTTGAAAACAATTTACAAAAATGAGCTTGAGGAAGTGGGGAAATGTGTTTCTGTTCTGCCATTACCTGCCAGCATTGCCATCAACTAACTGCATTCTTACCTTATTTTAATCTGGTCCTTAAGAGTATGATTTACAGCCACATCTCCTGCTGCTACTAGACACATTGGCTCAAGTCCATGGGATAGTGTCAACTTGGGGACTGCATAAGATATAATACCAGTATAAAAATGATTGTGGCTATTGATACTTTAACTTGCCTGTGAAGACATATTACAGGTACATGAGTGACTCCCATAAAGTTTTGTTTATCTGTAATAATATCCTTTGAAAAATAATTTTAAAAATCCTGAATATAAAACCCATTAGATCTTAAATCACTCTAATAATGCATAATGCCAATTGAGAGGAAACAATAATTACAATGTTTTTCATGTTTCTGTTCTATATCTCAAGGATTTCTATAGATAAGCGCTCTATAAGTCTTCTGATAGATTTATACTTCCATTGTTTGGAAGAATACATACATATATACATACTTCCTTCCTAAAAGGTTTATGATAATTTTTATAGTACTCACTGTATATGTTAATAGTAAAACTTAAAAAATAAGAACAGGTTACTCTCCATCCAGTTATTCCACTTATATTGAATACTGATGTGCCAAACATTTCAAAAGTGACAGTTACCCCTAACTAGCAATTTAACAAAACATTTTTTAATTAAACAATGAAGAAAAGAAGTTAAGACTATGAAACTCAGAGGAAACTTGAAAACACATGAGAAATAAAGGGCACTAGTAAAATAAGACTGGAAGTTTATTTCATCTCCCAGTATCTATGATTTGTGTTGCATTGCTACAGCTATTCTCCCTTTTAAATATAAGTATAAAATAAAGAAAGAATATTATTGCATCCACTAGTTTACTAGAAAGATAGTCCTAATCCCTTTCCTGAAGCAGGCTATCTCTGCAGGTCGTGGACCACTATGCCAGGCTAAAGACTGGAATAACAGCTTTATAAGAGAGAAGCCTAGCAGTAGTTTTCTGTGGGTCTAGCACTGGGTCTGTGCTTCTTCAAAAGCAAGCATTCAGGGTTGTGACAAGTTGGCAAAGACAAATCGGCTGGAATTAACAGTATTGTGTGCAGCTGGTGCATTGCATGGTTTCTAACAACACATCCACCAGAACTGATTATGTCAAAACAGATTTCCCTAAGCTAGAGGCCTGTAGTCAGCACTTCCTAACAGATAACCTGATCAAAATGTGCCTGTGCAAGAACTCCGTGGCAACCCCTGAATGCTGAAGGGTGGCTTGGAGAGGTTGTGTATCTTAGTGAGACTCTGTTGAACACTGAGAAATCTCTATCTCCTTAGTCAGATCTGGACAAACTGCTTTTTTTCCTCCTTCCTTCCTTCCTTTCCTTCCTTCCTTTCCTTCCTTCCTTCCTTTTGAGATTGCTCACAGAATTTATTTACAGAGAAATAATTTTAAGTTAAATACTTTAAAAATTAGATGACAATGAAAATAGCCTCTCAAAAGCCCTAACAGTATTTCCATGTCCACCAACTTTTCTTTCTGATTTTGAGATTATAATTTAATTACAACACTTACCCCTTGTTGTTCTTTCCTCTAAGCCCCCCTCCAATATACCATTCCATGCTCTCCCTCAAATTCATGGCTTTTTTTGTCCCACTAATTGCTATTGCATGTATTTCTAAATATAACCTTTCAGTCCATCAAATGCTACCTGTCTGTGGGTTTTTAGGGCTGTTTGGCACTTGACTGCCAAATGGCGTGCTATTCCCTGAAAGAGGCCATCTTTCCCATTCCCGGCTGTGCGCAGGAGCCTATAGTTCTTGTGGGATTTACTCCATCTACTTTGGCGTGCCCATTGTTGTTGTCCTTATTTGGGTCATGTATGTAGGTGAGAATTTAATGGGTGTAGCTTCTGATATTACTAGGAGACACAATAATCCGTTGGGTTTTATAATCTTTCCACCCCATCTTCCACAGTGTTGTTCTCTGATCCTTAAGTGTGGGAGTGTCTTTGTGATTTATCCATTGGACTGAGCTCCGCAACTCTTTTGATTGGTTGTCGTTTTCTCCAGTGGTCTCCTTCTGTTCCAAAGGAAGTGTCCTTGATGAGGAGTGAAGACTAGGTTAGATTTTTTTTTACAACATAGTGATGATCTATAGTATATTCTACAGTGTCTGGTTAAGGTGACTGTCAATAACAGTTTACTGAATAAATGTGTGTGGAACCCAAGATAACTTGATTTAACCTCAGTACTAAAGAGCATTTAAAGTATGTACTCATATTAATCTGTATCAGATATGAAATTATTCAAAGAGAAAATAACCCATTATTTTAAATGGACATATGCTCATCAGTTTCTCCTCTATCTTTTCCTTATATATAGATCAGACCCTTTCTATGTATGTATGAGATCTTTCCTTTTTACTTTAGTAGATTTACTAAACTTTTAAATATTGTTTTGGTTTTATTGAGTGGGAGCACTTATGTAACTGAAGAAAACTATCATATCTAAAGAATTTACTCCATTTTAAAACATTTATAGGATTTTTTCTCAGATTAGAGTTATTTTATGTCAGAAAAAAATACTGTAACATATAAAGGTTTTACACTTACAGCAGCTCTATTTTGTATTATCTTTTATAATTGTTTTTAATCCTATACAAAGAAGCCATCGTGGTAAATATTTTATTTCTCAGGAGAAATATTTATTAGAGATAGTTCAGTGGTTAAGATCACTGGCTTCTCTTGGAGAGGGCCTGCATTTTCCCAGGACCTAAGTGGTGACTCATAACTCTCTGCAACTTCAGCTCTGGGAGATCTAATGCCCTCTTGTGGCCACACAGGCACAAAGCACACACACTGCATGTGTGCATACATGAAGACAAACACTACATGGAAATAAAAAGAAGTAAATCTTAAAGAATAGTCATTGCAGAGAGGGAGGAGTGATAAGCAAAGAGGTCAAGACCAGGCTAGAGAAACCCACAGGGACAGCTGTCCTGAACAAAGGGGAAGCTCATGGACTCCAGTCTGATAGCTGGGAAACCAGCATAGGACTGTTCCAGGCCACCTGAAAGAGGATGTCAGTTTGGAGGTCTGGTTAATCTATGGGGCTTCTGGTAGTGGATTAGTATTTATCCCTAGTATACTATGGATTTCGGGAGCCCTCTCCACATAGAGGGATACTCTCTCAGCCTAGACACACTGGAGAGGCCCTGCTCCAAATGATATGATAGATTTTGAAGACCCCCCCATGGAACGCCTCACCCTCCCTGGGGTGCAGAAAGGGGATGGAATAGGGGGTGGGTATGGGGGCAGAGGATGAGGAACTGGAGAGGGAACTGGGATTAACGTATAAAACAAGCTTAGTTCTAATTTAAATTTTTAAAAAAGGAAAAAATATTAAAATTAAAAAAATAGTCATGCTTTTGCTAATAAGACCTGGTAGATCTAATTCCACTAAGAGAAAATACAACTGATGAGGGCAGAAATGCACCATTGCATCACTGCTTTGTCTGACAGATACCTAGCATGTGTTCTTGTCTCACTCACATGCACACTAGTGTATGTCATAATGGACAGTCACATCTATAGAAGTAGAAAATTATACATAAACCACTCTTCTTTCAAAATGCTGTTCCACAAACCAGTTGAATCTTGAAAAGATAAGACATTGATATATTTGCTAAAAGCATGAAAGCAAAGTACCTGTGCAAACCCCACTAAAATGTAATGTATTTAATACAACAAAAGGTTCATTATTATCATCTAAAAGTAGCAGCTGTTCTATATATCACTACTGTAAGCTAAGTTATTACAATTCAGAAATAAACATTAACTTCTATATTTTCATTATTCTTATTCAAAAGAAAAGCCATACTGTGTTTTTCAATATCAGTTAGAATGATTCACTTTTTTATTTGGTGTTTTACATTGTAATCTAAAAGCGGCTGTGCCTGAGGAGAGATTTAGTCAGAAATAATTTTAGTCTGCTTGACCTATTTGTTTCTAAAACTAAAGGATTTATATTTTCCCCTAATAGTGTTAGGAAGCCAACTTTTCACTTTGTAATTTCCTAGAGTTACTGTGCCAAAAAAAGATGGCTCTTATTACAGAGCAGTACTTACAACCGCTCCAAGCAGCTGTTGGATTGGAAGCTCTTTGGGGAAAATATGTGCTTTTCCTCTGTCTTCCTTTGTGTTTTAGCTCCAGTAGTGCTGACTTTGCCTTCCCATTAACTTCTCATGTGAGAAGAGCTGGACTTGACAAACTAGTCTAACAAGAAAGGTAACTTATTTTGAAAACTTTTAGTGATTTCAAGAAGAAAGATAATGAAGAGATAAAGGAATAATCTTTGCTCCCCTGAAATCTGTATGTCTGACTCAGCTCAGAGATAACAAAGTTGGTTTTAGCACATTTACCAAGCTGAGTTTGAACACAAAGCAATACAGAACATATAGAGAGAGACGTGTGTGTGTGTGTGTGTGTGTGTGTGTGTGTGTGTGTGTGTGTGTGTGTGTGTGTTCATTCTATAAGTTATCTTCCTCTTGAGAATCTGACTAATAATACACAGGCTAATGAACACTATTTTCAGAAACCTGTTTGTCTGCTTCCTAACCCAGTGTGGAAATCAGAAGGGTTCTGATTCTCCCAATATACTCCTCTGTGAAATTTTGTCTTCCTAGTTTGAACTGCCTCTAAAACACATTATAATTCCTCACTTGTCTCTTCATCTGGAAAAGCCTGTATGAAGACTTTAAAAGATATGGACACACCTTATTTCTGTTTTTACACCCCAAATTTCATATTGCAATTTGCTAGTATAATAATTTTCATCAAACTAGAAGGTCTCATAACTCAACTTGACAAATATGTAGATTTTCATATTTTTATTTTCAATTGTGAGCTCTTGAGAAACAGAGTGAGTATTTCAGTCATTTTTGTTTCATTTGTATTTAAGTATGGTCCAAACATCTGTTGTAAGATTGAATTAATGTTATGTAATATCTTGGATATGATTAGGGATATATACTTATCTATCAGACTCTTTCTTTAAAAGGAAATCATCTATTGTTTTTTATCTAAAAGAATAAAGTGAGTTCCTAAGCATTTCCTTAATAACAACACAGAGTTGCTGTTACCTGGAGCACAGTTTTCTCTACATGCTCTAGGTTAAACTTCAAACACAAATTAATAAATAAAGATCTTATTGTTTATATATTCTATGTCCTGATGACCTTATCAGGTGACACTGTCTGGATGATAGCACAGTGACTTGGAAATACTGATTTTCTGCATATTTCTGTTCACCTTTAACAGAAGCATCCCAATACAAAATTTAAGCTGGAAAAAAAAAGCATCACAGGTGCCAACCTATATGTTCAGATGACAGGAACGCCCTTATCTTTTCACTTTGCACAAAACTAGCTTCCTGATGTGAAAAAAAAAAAACAACATAAATTGGATTGATAGTGAAAACATCATGTGTCTATGCAAATCAATGTATTCTCTACCAAGAAAACAGCTTTTTATGTGGGCAGTGCTTTTCTCTATCTTGTTGGTTATCTTTATTTTAACAACGTATTTATAATAATATACCTTTTACTATAAAATGAAACAAAATTATCACTGACTTCAAGCTGGGGAGTTTTAGTTTGTTGATGAACAAGCCCAAAGCTACAACTGAAATTGAAGGTATGGAAAGGCTAGGATTTAAATGGCTAAGCAGGATGTGTTTCCCATCTGTCCCAGGGTACTCAGTGTATAGTCATACTGCCTCCATCTGCAGGCAAACCTCAGCTGGACTAAAGCACAACCACCTATGGCCCAGGGTTGCTAAGGTCTAAAAAGTATTTTCTTGGAGTATTTTTTTTCTCACATACTTTAAAGAAATGTAGCTAAATGTATAATCCCTATAGTCAAATCCTAAGCACTTGGCATTTTGCGTTATCTAAGCACTCATCCAAGCAGCACCCAGTGATCCTTTTCCAAAGCACCTCAACATCTTGGCAGTCACACTCCCATTTCCTTGTGTTAGCCTTCTCCTTGGAAACCATGTATCTTTAGAGCCTCTTCTCACTCATCCTGAGAGCCAGTAGTTGAGAACCTGAAGTTTCATTGTGAGTCTCTCTCTCTCTCTCTCTCTCTCTCTCTCTCTCTCTCTCTCTCTCTCTCTCTGTGTGTGTGTGTGTGTGTGTGTGTGTTGCTCTCTGAGGAGAATTTGCTTTGCTCTTCCAGGACTCCTACAGCTATTGATTTACTTTCTGGATGAATTCCAAATTAAACATTCAAGGTTTCTGGCGATGTGTTATTACTTGGCTGATTTTCCAAATACAGTTGCCATCCCTTTGTATTTTACCCATTCTATAAAAAGGTTATTGCCCCTGAGAAGCTCTCTCTCTCAATTATAAACTTAGCACCACACATCCCACACACACACACCATACACCCCCATACATACTACACACTACACACACACTCATAGACACACACAGAGACACCAACGTGATCTCAGCCTATTGACTGTAATGTTAAATACAACAGGTCTAGAAATGCCCCCCCTTTTTTGGTTAAAACAAGTATAACTTTTAACTTTTGGTTCTCTGTGTAGCTTTGGAGCCTATCCTGGTACTCACTCTGGAGACCAGGCTGGCCTCGAACTCACAGAGATCCGTCTGCCTCTGCCTCCCGAGTGCTGGGATTAAAGGTGTGTGCCACCAACGCCCAGCCTAGAAAAGCCTTTTGATAATACCATGTTAACATCAAAGCCTTGGTTTGAGTCTTTAATCCCCTCTTAGTTTAGTTATTATCCTTTGGAATTCACCCTAATCTTTCCTTTTCTTGAGACATGCTACTTTAGTTTGAATTTTCTTACTCTCAGGATTTTTCCCTTTATGCTATGCTGAAAAAAAAATAGTTTCTCATGGGAATCCATAGACACTGTGCAGTAGTTTTAGATGCAGTGGGAGTTGAAGAAAAGGTTTCTCTATACAATAATTGTTGCTTCTGCTTATATATTTCCTGGAGAGAGATAGTAACCAGTGTGCGTACCATGATTTTTTTTGCCTTAATTTTCTTTTATCATTCTTACTCAGAGAAAAAGATAAATCACTTAAACTGAGAAACCATTATTTCCTATTGAGTTAATTTGGCTTTTCTAGAAATTCTATCAGTTTGAAAATGGCAAATTCCCATATCCATATTTGTAAAATTACTTAAAATAACTTTAAATGAAAAATCAATGCAAATTATATGGTGCTTCTACAAAGGAGAGATGATAGTAATCAGTCATAATTTCCTAAGGTGGAATTTCATTTTCTTATAGTATCTGCAGTGGGTATGAGTTCTCTGTAAGCTAAACACCCAGACAGACTCTGCTTCCTTTGAAACACTATAATCATGCTTATCACACCTGATGCTATGGTAGGCTTTGTTTCAGCATAATATTTGTTAATACCTAGAGGTGTAAGTTTTGGAAATTAAAAAAAAATGAGAACTCAGAGACAAAATTCAAGGGCCAGAATTACAGCATTACCAGAAATAGAATTTATCACTTGCTAATGTTTTTTTTTTTTTTTTCAGTTCGAAAACTTAAACTCAGCACTTGCTAGACAAGTGCTATACCACTGAGCTACTTCTCCTTTACCAACCTCCTCTACTTCAAAATGGATTACTTATTCCATGTCAAGTTTGGATTTTCCATGCAAAACAAGTTAATGAATTTGTTACAAAGTAATAGGAATTACTGATATAAAGCCCATTCATTTTCTAACAAAAATAATTTTATTTCTGATAAATTCTCTACTCAATAATTCTTTCTTAATATCTCTAGACCTTCTTTCCATGCTATGTTTCCATGTGCACTCATTTGTCTTTCGATTGAATATTTACTGTTTGTTATATATTAAATCATTGTTGGATACTAGATGAAATGACCATCATTGCAGGTCAAGACTCCTTCCTGGCAGAGATTATACTTTAGAAAGGATGGAAAAGAATCACTAGTCCTGTTTCTAGTAGTGTGTGCAACTTGTGTGTGTGTGCAACATTGAAAAAAATATTAATGTCATATAAATGTTAAGGGTTTTAAAAGTTATACTGAACAGAATGAATACAATATTAAGAAATATTCAGAAGCTCAAATCAGAATGTCTAGAGGGAACTAGAAAGCTAACAGTTCTCTGAAATCAGGTCTTATTTGTCCCCTGCTGAGACCTGCTGACTTTGAGGTTATATTTTATTTTTTTAACTCATAGAATTTGCAGGTTACAGAAAAGGAGCTAATAAGCTAATAAAAGCAGGGCTTAAAGTGTGTTTCCAAAACACGGTACTATAATGATAAGCGCAATTAACAACTGGAGGGAGAATACTCAAAGATAGACATAGTTTTAAATATTTGTCTCTGTTTGGAAAGAAATACCTACAGTTTTTTCTTACAATTTAAACCCATTAATTAGTCTCCTTGTGGATATATAGTACTAAGGCTCACTCCAAGTGTCTCCTGGTGTGGGAAACCAAACTTTTACTCTGTACTTATCCGACAAACAGCACAGAGAACTTCTGTAAATCGGAAAGGTTGGAGATTTCTCCACCAACAGAGTCAGTTCTGTAGCAGTGGACAAATTTGGCTGTCCTCTGGTCCAGTTCAGTTACAAGACCACCTACCTGGAGAAATGCCAGAGCATACAGAGTGAGGGCTCAACCCACAGACCCTCCCCAATGGCTTGACCACTTGGCTAGGAACACTATCCCTACACTTGTCTGGTATAAATGATCAGCCAGGTGAAAGGGTATAGAAGGCAAGGCCTGAATGGATCCTTAGAGAACAAACTTCTTTCCCCAGGATAGAAGCAAATTGATCCAAAAGTTGTTTTCTTCCCATATGCTGTAATGTTTAGCTTTCCAGAAACTCCACAAACTTCTTACTTTGGGTTTTATGGAGATGTCTTTTTAAATGACTGGACAGGGTGACCCAGGAAAGCCTATCTGTTTTTTTCTGCTTTAATAGATATGTAGCAAGATCCATTTTGACCTGCTCCTGATGGACACTTGCCTTTGGGAGAAAGTTGTGAGCTAGGAACTAGGGAAGAAAACAACTAAAGCAAAACACACACACACACACACACACACACACACACACACACACACACACACACACACGAGGAGGGAGGTTGGGAGGGAGAAAGAGAGAAAAAGAGATTATGTATCTTATAATATGACTATTTAAAAGTATGGATATAAATGGGAAAGATAAAAGTATATAGTAGCTACAATTGTAAGAGGAAGTAGAGAAAGAGAATAGGCTAGGGGAAATGACATGTTGCCTTAAAAAACAAAGCAAAGCAAATGGTAACAGACTTCTAAAGATTTTAAAAATTAAGTCTCAAGTGTAACACTTTTTATTCTTCTATCTAATTTATAATTTAAAATGAAGATTACATGGTATTTTAAAGAAACCTATATTTGCGATTAATTCTGATTTCATTTAAAATGAGAGAATTAAAGATTTGTAGGGAAACAAACCTTACTAAATCTGTAGTAATCTATGAAGTTGGAATGATACAAGGGAAGCTTCCTTCTGAAGGCTGAATTGTATCAGGAAGATGAGAGATTCTGAAGACAGCCAGAAAGAAAGCTGATACAAAACAGCCAATAAAGAGAAATCAAGATGGGTTCAATTAAAAATAACCATCTTCTAGATCTATAGAAGGCCTTGCCAAACTTGTCTACCATTGGAACTGCATGGTGGGTCTCAGAGTTCTAGGATTCCTCAACCTTTGATGATACTATAAATAGCCGAAGGCTTATTTTAAATTCAAATTCTGTTTAGGCCTGTCAGAATCCTGCTGAATTATGATCTTAGCAGGCATGTACAACCAGTGATCCTTGGACAGTATGTATCACAGAATAACTATGCATGTGATATGATGCATTTGTAGATAAGTATATCATGTCACAATGTCAAAGGGTTAGACATTCCTTATCAAAGTATCAAAATAATCTATATCAGTAATTCTCAACCTGTGGGTCATGACCCCTTTGAAAGTCACATATCAGATATTCTTCATAACAGGTTTTTACATTATGATTCATAACTAGCAAATTTATAATTATGAAGTAGCAACAAAATAATTTTATGGTTAGGGGACATCACAATACAAGAAACTGTATTAAAGGATCACACCATTAAACTCTATATTATCGGGTAATTGTACAATGCAATTGGATTTCTCATGTCAAAACAATAAATATATCACAGTACTCAGGAATACATTTAATATAGATGTTGAAAAACATATTTTTAAAAATTGGATACAATGGCTGTAAAGCACAAAATTCAACTGGATAGAAAGCGAGCCCACTATCCCAAAATGAAAACACTAAGCAATAAAGGTGTCGATTCCTTAAAAGTGAAATCCTTGAACCCTGAGTTCTCTATTTCCACTGAGATCCACATCAGATGCCACTGCTGTCACTCTGCCCAGCCATTCTAAAGGGTAGGAACATAAGTGTTCTAGTAGATCGGGAGAGGGAAGGTATATGCTGGTCGTGTATGTGAAGAGTCAGGAAAGCAGGCAGCAAATTTTCAAGGATGAAGTTTTTATGGAGCCCATCAACTGTATTTAGGATTAATGCTACAGATGAGGAGAGAGATTTGAAGCATGTCAAATCCAGGAAGTCCGTGATAAAATTCTGTTTAGGAAATAAACTTTTGCTTAGTAATAAGACTAATGTGTGGGAATAGATGGTGGATAGACCAGAGAAGATGGAGGTAACTGAGATGGCATATTTCATGATTTAGATGAAAGGTAAGAAATGCCAAAGACAAATGAGTGGCAGGATACCAGATTTAGCATCATTATACCTGTGTTCATTTCTTGACAGTACTTCTTGTGTAAGTTTCAGGAAGACAATTAGTGACTTTTATCTCAGAATGTGCCATAGGCAGCCAGTGTGCTATGTGGCAAGCCACTGGCTTATCTTCCTGCAGAAGAAATTGGTAATAAAGCTATATGTCAGCTGGACACATGTACAGAACATTGCTATAATTTGTTGGTTTTAATGACGATCTTAGAATTTTTAATTTGGTTGATTGTGTAGAAACATATTGGCTCTTCACATTTTTTTTTCATGTAACTCCCTGAACCCTCCAATTGAACTGTCTTCCTGCCCCTTCAAACACATAAACAGCCATTTCTGTCTCTAGAACAGTTTTGGTCTTTTCTTAAGGCTTTTATGTTATATTCCCTTCATAATTGCCTTAATGAGCTAAAATTAGTATTTATTCTTTCCTTAGAAAAATTATTTTCTAGCATGTTTATTTTTCTCTACCACCACAGTATAAGTGCCATAGTAACAATAATGTTTTTGTATACTTAATGACCATGTCTCCCATGTGAACAATGCTGCTTGACTTAGGGTACATATTCATTGAATATTGAAATGAATTAATGAATTTATAATAGCTATATAATTCACACTATGACTTCAATCCAACTTATAACATTCCTTAAGCTTACTTTTCAGGCCCACAAAATACCAATAACACTTATTTTACAAGGGTATAAAATTTTAAATATACTATTCAATTAACTCAATTTTCATTCCAGGTAGCATAGATAATACTTTGTGGCTTGATAAGTTGAATTACTCTCATTATTACTTATTGGTTAAAAGCAACATACCCTTTGAAAAATCTTTGACATCAGTTTGAAAGTACCCTTTGTAAAATAGACTTTTGAAAAATTCTGACAAGAATACCATTGATTATATGCTTTATGTGGACATAATACCGTTTGCAATTTTAGAGATGGTCAGTTTGATCATTTCAGATACATCTTTCTTTGGAATTATGTGATTTTGTTAGATGAAATGTAAGAGCATTGACATGAAAGAGAATGCTTTCTGCTTACCTAATAGAGATTGTTCTCACTCTCCATTCCTAATTTTTATCCTCTGCTTTGAAAGAAAAGAATCACTCTTTTCTTGAGGTTGAATGATGAAGTTTCAATGAGAACTCAGGAATGAGACTCATTTCTTTCTATACTCATAATGCAATTATACCATATTCTTAGGCTGCTGACTTCATTTATCCCTATAGCCATTTAATTATTTGAAAATTTTCTGACTACTAACAACACATTTTTGCAAAAGGACTGCAACAGAAAGAGAAATGGTAAACAGAGCAGCTCACAAATCTTTGTAGTGTTTATTTTAGCCACACATTGCCATTTTCTATCATTATAATGATATAATTCTGCATTTTACATCTTAATGGGAAAGCTGAACTGATGGACCAGAGAGGCTAATTGGAATGTAAAAGTGATTGATGGCTATATTGATGAGGTAAATGTTGGACTATAAACAGTATCTTTTGAATCATTACTATATTTGCTGAAGAAAATATAATTCACATGTTGTATTTGTTGATATAAATTACTTTGCAATTGGAGTCAAGGGTATTCTTCTGTCAGTTTACTATGACACCTTACCTGTATATATGTACATATGCACACATTTCCAGATTTAATGACCTAACCCTTAACAGAAAAATAATAAGTTGATCCTTGGGGTATCTTGAAAATCAAGCACCTCAAAATTATGTAATATTCTTTTACATTATAATGAAAATCAAGTGCTACATGATTCTTTGTCAATAGAAGCAGTGCACAGATCATAGGTTTTTATAGTTGCTATGCTGTGTGTGGATCATTTTGTTTATGCTGGTGCCAGCCATTGGAGATACTGATGTATCCAGATGCATACAATAAGTTGTGAGTGATTTTACAGATGACATAGCTCTTCTCTATACTTTTAGTCTTCTAAGGAAACTGCTCTTCTGCCAGAACACTAATGGGTAGAGAGAAAATTCACATTCACAATAAGCCTGTACTCCCATTTCCTATTTATGTTATATTGTTCTTCGTGCAAAACAGAGACTCCATATCTGCTTAAAGAACACATGGATTCTCTGGGTCAATTGGATGGGCAAAACGTTATAAACAAGCGTGACAAAGGTTTTGCAATTCATTTGATGAGAGAACCAGAAAGTTTGCAACTTGACAATAATTTCCCACCCCCTCACTCTCCTTCCCTCCCCATCTCCCCTTCTCTTTTCTCTTTCTTCTCCTTCATTTTCTATTGTCCCTTCTTCTCTTCTTCCTTTCAAATACCCCTGCTACAAACCTTAGATTACAGCAGAGATCTATAAATCTGTCTATAGCTGGTATAAAATTTAATTTTCTCAACTAAGAAGGGCAAACATAAGGAACAGAGCAATATATTGCTGATAGTACATTTTTTGACAGTATGGAAATAAGAATTAATGAGGCCAACTGAAAAAAACGCAGCAAAAATTAGATTCTGCAAGAAAATCAACAGTCTGGAAATTAGCATCACAACAACATTACATTTAAGAGTAAAAACAGTATAGCACTTGACTTTTTTTGAATTATCTTTAACATACTGTTTTTTTTTTTTTAACCAATACTCTTCATCTCCTACCTTCCATTGAGTTAACTATCCTGTTCTTCCCAGCACACATGCTTACACACACATAGGCATGCAAACATGCTCATACACACAGACACATAGACACACAGACACACAGATACACACACACACACACACACACACACACACACACACACGTTCACACACATTCATGCACACTCCCATGCTCTCATGCACACATGCTTACATACACAGGCACACACATGTACACTCACACATGGACACACAAACATACACATACATATAACACATTCGTTTTTCAACTATCAGTTGAAATGTTGTCTTCTAATGGATAATAGTAGTTCTTTCCATTGCTCTGGCCACATCTGATTATTTTTTCTTATTTTTTATTGTATTCTATAAATTACTCTCTACAAATACTTATAAAACAATTGCCTAAACAGAAATATAAACTAAATAAACTAATAATTTGTTTTTCCAGCATAAATTAATAAACTAAGATCTCCAGAATTATCTCTGAATTGGGAAACCATAGAGGCAGCACACACTCAACACCCTATTACAGGCTTGGCTGCGGGCTTCCTGGCCAGGCTGAATGCTGGTTCACAGAGCTGCCTTTGATATTTATGAATTATGTGTTGCCTTTGCTGTGGACATTTTTGAACATCTCAAAAACTTAACTGATACATAAAATTATAAAGGTTTAGGTATTTACTGGTATCATATGCTCAATAATGTATATACATTTTTACACATTACAGAATGTCAATATTATATTGCTTTAAATCCAGTTAAACTTATTGATTTCATTTACTTTTTCTTCACAGCAAGACAAAATTAGTAACAATTTTGAAAAGCATCTAAATTTGTTACACTAACCATAAAAATATACTTTTTAACCTAATCATGGTTAGGAGTTTAAATATGCAATTTTACACTAATTATATGGAATTAATTAAGTATTTCCTATCTCTGTATTTTATTTTGCACCTGAATATATTTACGGAAATAATTAAATTATCTATGCTTTTTACCTAAATTATGTTTATTCAAATATTGCTATGAAAATATTTCTTTATCATTAACTTGCATTCCTAGGCTGTATTTTAGATTTAATTGTTATTCTTTGCATATTTAAAATGTATTAAAATTGCACACAATTCATTAAATTTCATTGTGTAATTATTTTTAAGTATTCCAATAAAGTATCTAAGACTTTATATCCATTTTTTCTCCTAATACTTTTCTGTTTATTGCCCTCCATTCTTAACTTGAGATAATTTTTAATCAAGTACTTCATTTAAACTGCTGAAATTCTTGAATTTAGTGAGCATGACTGATTTTCATAACTTTGCTAAAAGATAATTTTAAAATACTGGAAAAACAAAAATGTTGTGACTTATTTTCAAAACAGCACTAGATTGGATTCAACACTATATTGGATTCTATATCACATGAAGAATGCCATATGTGTGTAATGAAGAATTTATTAAGAACATATTGCGTACCACACACGGAGCTAGATGTCAGAATCGTTTTTAGCAAAATACATAAACTGTGCTTCCAAAATTTATATGTTGAAATGTATTATACCAATATGGTATAAGTAAATGGTAATGTCTTTATATCATGATCTAAACTATGAGAGTATATACAGGTGGATTGTGACAGCTCATGAACTCCGTCTTTTGCCGTCTGATCTTTTGCTGCATTGGGACTCAACACTGTTCCCATATAGAGGGCAAGCATTCAAAACAGACCAGCTCTCATGAGACACAAAAAACTGATGTCCCTTTGACCTACTCAGCCTGCTGAACTGTGAACAATGGTCACTATTGGATATAAAGTCTTGTGTGTGTTGCTACAGAGTACACACAGATTAAGACAGTATTAAATGCATGTGGGGAAAGAAAAAAAAAACAGTGGCTAGAAAAGTAACATTAGAGGGGCTGGAGCAATCGGTTAATGGGTGAAGCTCTTCCTGCCATAGCAGGAGCTGAGTCTGGAACCCCAGCATCCACAAATCCACAGAAAAAACAAAACAAAACAAAACAAACAAACAAACAAAAAACAAAACAGACATGGCAGCCCTGTTCTGTAACTCCAGCACAGTGCTATCGGGATCAAAGGTGGAAGTGACAGAGACAGGTTCCCAGTCAAGCTAACCAATCAGTGAGTACCAAGTTCAGTGAGAGACTGTTTCTAATATAAGTATGGAGAGAGATCTTTACATCTCCTTCTACTCCTCCAAATCAGATGTCCCAGTTCTTTAGCAAAATGTCTCTCTTTCCTCTGTGACCCCAATCCCAAAGGATCACAAAGATCTTCTCCTCCAACCTACCTTCCCCCAACCCAACCATTATCCCAGCCTCCAATACCAGCACACTTACTCTAAGAACATACCACTTGAGTAGGCCAAAGAAATAGGTAAGCTAACTGAAGACCTTCACTACTCCCTTCTCTGCACAAAATCCAATCCCCCAGCATGATCTCTCACTCTGCAACATAACACCTGCTGCAGCCTAGCCTTCCTTCTTCCCATGCACACATCTTCTGTGGATCGAACAGATCTTCCCCCCTCCTAACTCCCTCCCCTACTCCTTGCTTTATCCCAGCCCCCAACTACAGCAAGCTCTCTCTCTCTCTCTCTCTCTCTCTCTCTCTCTCTCTCTCTCTCTCTCTCTCTCTCTCTCTCTCTCTCTCTGCTAACCCACAAGCCACTATTGCCAAGAAAGCAGGTAGACTGGCTGTAGATCTTCACCTCTCCTTCCATTCCTTCTGATTCAATCCTCTAGTCTCGTCCTCAGTGCTATAGCAGACCTTCTGGGGGTGAACTCTCTTCATGCCCAGCCCCCATTCCAAGGAGACTAACTAAGCAGATCCTGGCGGAATACTTTTCTTTACTCCCTCTTGTAAACCTCCTTCGGACCCCCCAACCTATTTCCATTTCTAAGTGTCAGTGCCCAATACCCTGAAACACATTTACCTAAACCTCCCAGTGGCCACACCTATCAGATCCACAGAACATTTCCACCAGATGGGAGAGCTGATGACGAACTAGGAGTAATAGAGGGAGGGAAAACTATAATCAGGTTATATTACATGAGAAAATAATCTATTTTTAATAAAAGGGGAAAAAGAAAAATTAAAAATTGATTTAGATATTTAATATCACTTAGAATTTCCAGTGAAGTAAAAAAAAAATTAAAGGACTAATGTTTCAATTTTAGAATAACTAGCTGTTTTAGAAAGTGAAAGATTAAAATGAGCATTGAAATAGACAGGCCCTTGATTAGACTTGGAAAAATGCATAGAAAAAGATGTGATTCCTAAAACGTTGGGAATCATTTCTTCTAATAGCAAGACTTTACAATAAATGCACTGATACTGCATCTAAATGAGACTTCAATAAAATGCACTTTTTTACTCAAAGACAACTAATCTAATACCTTGGTTATTATTTAACATTTTACCTATATTATTAAACTTGGTTGAGGAAATTAAAAATAGACAAAGAAGACGGAGCCAAGACTTTGTATGTGTATTTGACGACCACAGTGTAATGGCCTTTCTACTGTATTAAAGTCTTTCCTCATATGTCCATTATTAAAATGTTTCTATTTGTTTGAAAAAATAAAGCAGAAAATGATGAAAGAAGACATGAGACCTGAACCTTTGTCTTCTACATGCATGTGTGCGAGCACACACACACACACAGACACACAGACACACACACACACACACACACACCACACACACACACACACACACACAAATACAGGTTGGTCCTGAGACATTTCCTAAGAAGGTAACTTGAGTCTAATTCTCTTTACCCACTAATTTTACTATGGGAAAGCACACAATATTGTTACAAGCAAAGAAAGAAAGAAACATGGTGTACGTGACGAAACAAATGGAAGACGTTTCCATTGAGATAAGTAAAGAGCATTACGAATGCAATGATAAAGAAGGAACTGCACTATAGAGGAGCACAGGGCTAACGCATGAAAACAAAATGTGCAGTAAGTGGGCCAGGTTCAGTAATTTTGACAATGTTAAACACATTGTGCTGGTCTCGGGGAAGTGAGAAGATGATGAGCAGGAAGAGGAACAAAACTGAGCAAATATTGTTTTTCATGCTAAGCATGCCTAAGTTTCAATACAGTTTTTTTTTTTGGCTTATTCAGCACCAGAAAGTAAGCCATGGATATTCTTTGAATTAATGATGAAAATATCCAGCTAAAGGGACACAATCAAAGTTAATTATTTCTATTTTCTTTCTTTCTTTGTTTCTTTGTTTCTTTCTTTCTTTCTCTCATTCTTCTGTGAGGAATACACATGTGCCATGGTGTACATGTGAAGGTCAGAGGACAACTCACAGATGTCAATTTTGTCCTTCCACCATGTGGGTCCAATGTATCAAGCTTAGTTTGCCAGACTTGGCAGCAAGCACCTTTACCTACTGAGTCCTCTTGAAACCCCAGTACCCAAACTGAACAGGATTATCATATCACCACAAATGTTATCAAGAGTCTAGACATGTATCTTTAAATAAAATTAAATCTTTTAATTTATAGATGAGCAATTAAAATCAATGTAATCAGTTATGGAAAGTATATAAATGATAATAATGTGTGTTGATTTACATGTAACAATGGCTACCCATGAAAATGTCTGCAAGCGTAAAGAGACATACAGTGGTAATACATTGTGTAGGATGTCCTTTAACCAAGAAATGAAATAACACCAACAAAAGAATAACTCAGATAATAATTGATTGGGATAGCCATTCAAGCCTTCATGTATATCAGGGAAATATCTATAACATTTCTTAAATCTATAATATATATATATATATATATATATATATATATATATTTACACACACACATACACACACACTTATTACTGAGCAATGCTTGCAGAATGACTAAAACTTGTGTCATAGTGAAGGAATATTGGGAATGTCCCATTCCACACCATAGCTAGTGCTATGGCCTCTGTTTTCAGCCATCTATCAATGCCTCAAATGAGCCTCATAAGTCAAAGTCACCCTCCTAAATTCCAGGCTTCTTCCTACCTGCACCAAGTATATTGCTCCTAGAAACAACTTCCAACTATCAGAGGCTCCTACATCTGTTTCACCTTCTTAACTATACTGCCCTGAAATGACTCGATCACCTCATAGTTACTCGTAGTCTTCTTGCTTTCGTAAGCATCAAATATCTGAGAATGGTCTTTTTCACTAGATGAAAAAGTCTTCCTAAGTCTGATTTCTGCCTTTCATTTTCCACAGGACTGCAAGACCTACCACAGTAATTTAAATAACGCATAATCAGGGACCCAGCCCTTATTTCCAACTATGTCTACCCAAATGGACAGAGTAGTCGATGTTCCTGTATTCTCTTCTGCCTCGCTATACCCAGGAGGAAGCATGTGCATTTTAATTTTCTCTCAGCCCTTTCTCAAGCCTTTTCTTTGTTCTACCCATTACTGGTCATTTGGAATGATTCTCCAAGCTCATAGTGGATTTTTACTAATACTAGCTGGAATAGCAGCCAGAGGCACAACTCACAGCACTGTCCTCTGTATTAGCAAAGGGATCTCAGAAGAAGCCAGACCACATCCTCACTCAACTGCAGTCAGCTAAGTGTGTATCTCTACCTTTATGTGCTATGGAAAAATTGAAGGTGACAAGTTTGCCTTATCCTTTTTGTGTTTCATCATTCAATAACAGACACATTAGATGCTTAATAACTATTTTTTGTATTGTCAGAATCTACAATATCTTCTGTATACATTCATAGCCATGATGCTTGATATGTATTATAATGAAATGTCACATCAAACTGTTGCTGTATCCTTCTGAATATTTACATTTGAGCATATACAGGGCATTGTCAGCTTTGAGGAGATCATACTATTGGAGTACCAAAATGTTTGCAAGACAAGAATCACTTTAATGTTTCAGCACATCTACTGAATGACATTTCCAATGTCTCCTTGAAGCATCTCTGCATCTTCTATTGCAAAGTAAAATATAAAGCCTGCATGTGCTGTTGATATCTTTTCTTTCTATTAAAAGTGGTTTATTGGACTTGATTTTCAAATACCAAAAAAGTTTATGTAAATATTATATTGCTTGTAACTTATAAAACTGTCTAATTTTACATATTTATTTCCCTCAACTCTAATGTTCAATTCTGACAAAACATAAAAAGATAAATTCTTCAAAAGTAGCAGGGTGGTTGCATTGCTTTCTCAACTTTGTTGTGTTAGTAAGCAAGCATTCATTACCTCAAATTGTAAGCTCCCAAAATTGAGTGAATAAAAGATTATCAAAATATTATACCTATGAAGAGTGGTAGCCCAAATGAAATATTTGGAATACTTAAAATATTACCCTCTGTGAACATCTGTCATCAATAGTGTTGAGAATTCACCAAAATCTGTCTCTCTGCTTGAAGAGTTCTCATGCACATATAGGGACAGCTCCATAGAGTTCTGAGATACAATTCATCACACTACCTAAAGCAACAGCTTAGAAAAGCAGTTCTGCAGAAGGGCTGTTCATGGTATTTCAGAGAAGTAAACATGGGTGTAATTTTTTAAATTGCAGAAGTTTCTACAGATTAAATTGTCAACACAAGTTTGTATCACTCTCATTGATTAATAGTCCTCCATGTTTCCTTCTATACCAGTAAATTTTGCTATATATATATATAGAACAAAAAGGACAACAAAGATTTAAAAACATTTACGTACCTTCTAAGGTTCTGCTACAATCCTAAAAGTACTATTCACACTTTTATCTTGATATATCAGAAAAAAAAGATTTTTAAACTTGATCTGTGTAGCAGTATGGCAGTTAAAAATCTTAAAAGTTATAAAACCAATGGTGCCATTAATAAAGATATAGTAGCGGTAGTACTGTTCACTAGATGCTTATTATGTAGTAGGCAATAGTACAAGACGTTTATAATGTATTTTGTTTTAAAATTTGGGTTTGGAGATGCTGTAGACAAAAGAAACTTTTCTAAAGTGTGGTGAGACTTAGGTGGATGGAGTTTACCTGAGGCTTTCAAGGTAAACTAAGAGTAGACCAAGTACACATTCAATTTTTACAATGGAAAAAAGAAATGCATAAAACTAAAGTATAGTCGGGCATTGGTGGCACACACCTCTAATCCCAGCACTCGGGAGGCAGAGGCAGTTGGATCTCTGTGAGTTCGAGGCCAGCCTGGTCTCCAGAGCAAGTGCCAGGATAGGCTCCAAAGCTACACAGAGAAACCCTGTCTCGAAAAGCCAAAAAAAACTAAAGTATAAATACCACAGAAGCTATAAAATAGTCATCTTTCAAAATCTAACACTGTTTTTCAATGGCAAATGTTTCTTGTTAGCTTCTGTATCATTTCAGCTGTTCTGTATATTTAAGAATTTATGAGCACTCATTCCTTTGTGCAAAATGAGGAATGCAAATTGTTTAGAATAGTATAATGCTATACACACAATCTTTTGCAGATTATCACAGCCAATATATTTCTTAGTTTATTTTTAATGACTATGTAATATTTTTTAATATAAATGCAGTACTACTTGTCCAACCAGTGTCTTGCCATATGACAGTAACTTGGTTCCAAGCTTTTGATGTTATAAATTATTCTTTGATGGTTCTCCACATAATGATACTAAGATACATTAGAGGCAGAGTTGTAAAGTTGAGGTATGTGGAGAGTTTTCATATTTACAGTTTCTTTGACAAATTTTCCTCTTGAAAAACCATAACTTTACATAAATGAATGAGGAGGTTTGTTTTTATCTTCAGAACCCAAGCAAGCATATTCTAGACTGATTTTTACTTTTGCTTTATTTCACTCTGAATGCTATTGAACATCTTCATTTTCCTGTAAGTCTTCTCTTATTTACATTATGCTGGGGAATCTCATCTCAGTAAATTTCTTAAAGAACAACATTATCTCTCTTAGGGTCCTCCTTGTTTCCTAGCTTTTCTGGAGGTGTGGATTGTGGGCTGGTAATCCTTTATGTCTAAAATCCATATATGAGTGAGTGAGTACATGCCATGTTTGTCTTTTTTGTGACTGGATTACCTCTTTCAGAATGGTTTCTTCAAGTTCCATCCACCCGCCTGCAAATTTCAAGATTCCATTTTTTTTTCCGCTGAGTAGTACACCATTGTATAAATGTACCACATTTTCTCCATCCATTCTTCATTTGAGGGGCATATTGGTTGCTTCCAGTTTCTGGCTATTACAAATAATGCTGCTATGAACATGGTTGAACAGATGTCCTTGTATGAATGAGATTCTTTTGGGTATATGCCTAAGAGTGGAATTGCTGGATCTTGTGGTAGACTGATTCCCATTTTCTTGAGAAACTGCCATACTGATTTCCAAAGTGGCTGTACGAGTTTGCACTCCCACCAGCAGTGGAGGAGTGTTCCCCTTTCTCCACATCCTCTCCAGCATAAACTGTCATTGGTGTTTTTGATTTTAGCCTTTCTGGCCCATGTAAGATGGTATCTCAGAGTTGTTTTGAGTTGCATTTCTCTGATGGCTAAGGATGTGGAACACTTTTTTAAGTGTCATTTGGCCATTTTAGATTCCTCTATTGAGAATTCTCTATTTAGTTCTGAACCCCACTTTTTATTCAATTGAATTGTTTGGTGTTTTGGTGACTAGCTTCTTAACTACTTTGTATATTTTGGAAATCAGCCCTCTGTCAGATGTGGGATTGGTGAAGATCTTTTCCCATTTTGTGGGCTGCTGTTTTGTCTTATTGACTATGTCCTTTGCCTTACAGAAGCTTCACAGTTTCAGGAGGTCCCATTTATTAATTGTCGATCTCAGTGTCTGTGCAAGTGGAGTTATGTTCATGAAGTGATCTCCTGTACTAACTCATTCAAGGGTACTTCCCACTTTCTCTTCTAAGAGGTTCTGTTGGCTGGATTTATGTTGAGGTCTTTGATCCATTTGGACTTAAATTTTGTGCGTGGTGATAGATATGGATCTATCTGCAATCTTCTACATGTCCGAATCCAGTTATGCCAGCACCATTTGTTGAAGATACTTTCTTTTTTTCATTGTATAACTTATAGCTTTTTGTCAAAAATCAGGTTTTTGTAGGTGTGTGGGTTAATACCAGGGTTTTCAATTCAATTCCATTGGTCTACCTGTCTGTTTCTATGCCAATACCAAGCAGTTTTCATTATTATAGCTCTATAGTAGAGCTTAAAGTCAGGGATGCCTCTGGAAGTTCCTTTACTGTACAGGGTTGTTTTGGCTATCCTGGGTGTTTTGGTTTTCCATATGAAGTTGAGTACTGTTCATTCAAGGACTGTGAAAAATTGTGTAGGGATTTTGATGGGAATTACATTGAATCTGTAGATCGGATTTGGTAAGATTGCCATTTTTACTGTGTTGAGCCTACCTATCCAAGAACATGGGAGATCTTTCCATTTTCTTGTATCTTCTTTAATTTCTTTCTTTAAAGTCTCAAAGCTTTTATTATACAGGTCTTTCACTTCTTTGGGTAGCATTACCCCCAAGATATTTTATTTTGTTTGTGGCTATTGTAAAGGGTGATGTCTCTCTGATTTCTTTCTCCACACATTTATCATTTGTATATAGTAGGGCTACTGATTTTTTTTTAGTTAATCTTCTATCCTGCCACTTTGCTGAAGGTGTTTTGCAGCTATAGGGGTTCCCTGGTAGAATTTTTTGGGTCACTTATGTAAACTATCATATCATCTGCAAATAGTGAAAGTTTGACTTCTTCCTTTTCAACTTGCAACCCTTGATCTCCTTTTGTTGTCTTATTGCTTTAGCTAGAACTTCAAGTACAATATTGAAGAGATATGGAGAGAGTGGACAGCCTTGTCTAGATTCTGATTTTAGAGGAATTGTGTTGAGTTTCTCTCCATTTCATTTGATGTTGGCTGTTGGTTTGCTGTATGTTGCCTTTATTATGTTTGTTTATGTTCCTGTTATCCCTGATCTCTCCAGGACCTTTATTATGAAAAGGTGTTATTTTTAATTGAAAACCCATGCTAATGAAAATCAGCCTAAAAGAAAGATGAGCATAAAACAGGCAATTCCCCAAGAGTATTTGAAAAATCATAAAAATTAAGTGTATGCTTACTCTCACTGGTTACCTAGAGCAAATAACTATATGTGTGGATCTTGATATTTGCAAAGAGAAATGTTAAAGTGTTTTTTTTTAACATGAAGAGTCATTAAAATGTTAGAAAGTGAGCATCTAGATTCATTGTGGAATGGTAGTTATCTGCATCAAAACATATTATCTGGATAAGGAATATATCTGGACAGAAGAAGATTTTGCATATGTGGCTTGGTCTCGTGATATGCACATGTATGTATCAGTGTGTGCCCCTGAGCATACAAAAGCATCTTTAGAAAGAAATTTACCCTATTTGATAATAAATCTATAAACAGAAAGGTGAGATTAGAGTGATAGTGACAATGATTTTTTCTTTTCTATCCTTGGGCTTCTTTTAAAACAGAAAGAAATAGCACATTTAATTATACTACTAAAGGACTTTGAGCCAGTGATGGCTGTTTGCTATTATTAGTATTCAAATATATCATTGAATAGAAGACTAAACAGATGTTTTGGACATTGCACAAGCCAGATAAAATCACTCTTTCCCGGATGACAAGGGTTTATTTTTGAGTTGAGAGGTCATATGTGAGGCACAGATCTCTATTGGGAATTTTAGTTATTTGTTTAACCTGACTACCCTGGGCCACAGAAAAGCAGCTGGGTTGCTTCTTAGATGCATGGAGAAAGATCAGTGACACACTCTCTCCATCTGCCCCAATGAAGGGGCCACAGGAGGATACCTCCCTGCATCCAGGGTCTGGAAACTTTTGTGTGCAGCTGCAGGAACTCATGCCGTGACTTCATTGTGTTTGGTCTGAAAGAGCACAGAGAGTCTTCAAAATGCCTGAGTAGAGAGGACATTTTATTGAACCAATTCCTAAGCAAAATTAATTCAGCAATGGGACATAACAGTTCAATAGGTTAGATCATCATAGGAAATTGCCCACTAAGGCAGAGACCTCAGATGGGTGCCTTGGCTTTTCTGAGAAAAGTGATTGTTCCATGATAAAAGTATAATTGACCCCTATTGTTACATTGCCATTTAATGAGTCCGATCCAGCACCTAAATATGACAAATAGGAAGGGATGACATGTAAGCGGGTTGACAGCTATATCTGATGCTGAACCACACAAAGTCAGAAGGCTTTCAAAAGAAGCTGTCCCTTTGTGTGGCTAACTCAAAGAACCCTTCCAGATGGTTGCTTCATTAGAATTTTTACCTAACATAGAAGTTCAAGAATGTTGTATTTTATTTCAAAAGACACAAATAAACAATAAATTAAAAGCCAATTTTGTGAGAAAAATGTAAACTATTTAATGCAAGGGGCCTACTAATTTATTAAATCATTTCCTTATTAACTGAGCAAAAGTATTTAATGCATATTAAGGTCCTGATGTGATGCGAGGAGGAGTAATTTCTTTCAGGACTCACAGTTCTTACTGAGTGCACAGAACATCTTAAATTTGAATGTCTAAACAGTTAAAATATCTAAGTAGCTAGGATGCTTCTAGATGGAGAAAAAAATGAAAGCTGAGTTCAAACTAGCTTAAACAACAATGATAATTATTCGTTCACATGCCTGGAAGTCCAGAGGCTGATCAATCATCAGGGTTGATTTAATCCCATTTTTTCAGTGTTGTCTCTTCGAGATCCTCTCTACCCACATTATCCAGTGCAGCATTTGCCAATAGGAAAATGTTCTTCTACAGCACCACACAACACGTGGCGGTCAAGCCCTGGAAGCGTGCCCCTTCAATTACAGGCTATTTTGCTTTTAAGCAAGTTAAACTAATGGATAATGATTAGCTTGGCCACCATGGAAAATACCTTCTTTTCATGTTGCATTGGTTTATAATAAATCACAACGCCATTATTGGTGAATGATAACTTTTACAAAGAAAAAATATTCTTAGACTTCTTGGCACTTTTATAATAAAAGTAATAGGATTTATTTCTTCTGGAGCTTCTTAGGTTGGATGACATGGGTAACAAATACTAATATTCATACCAGAGGAAAAAAGAGAAACCATATCTCTCCTCAATCATTAAACTGCTATTCGTACCATCTTACTAGTCCTAAAACATTCTAAATTTGTACTTATACATGCACATATAAAGGTCTCCAACTTGTTATCCTTTAGTAGGAAATGATTTTCCAAAATACATTGTTTCCAAATTAAAGATATATTTACAACTTAGGTCCCAGATTTGGGCCCATCATTATCAGAAAAACACTCTTGATTTAGAGCTGTGTGAGTTAATTTTCAGCATTTGTGTGCTGAAACTAACATTTGACATGGTGGAAATTGTAGTTTCACTCCCAGTTTCAAATTGTATCACAATACTATAGCAATAAAAACAGCCTAGTATTGGCATAACAACAAATACAATCAGTGGAATCAAATTGAAGACCCAAACATAAATCTGCACACCTATGGACACTTTGTTTGTTTGTTTGTTTTAATAAAGAAACCAGAAATACAGACTGTAAAAAAGACAGCTTCTTCTACAAATGGTGATGAACAAATTATTTGGCTGCATATAGAAGAAAGCAAAGAGATCCATACTTACCACCTGACCCCAGAGTCATAGCCAAATGTATCAAGGTCTTCAACATATCAGGCCAGACACATGGAATCTGGTAGACAAGAAAGTGAGGAATAGCTTTGAACTCACTGATAACAAGAAAAGACTCTCCAGACAGAACACCAATAGAACAGACAGCAAAACCAACAATAATAATTGGAATCACATGCAACTGAAAATCTTCTATATGGCAAAGGACATGATCATTGGGACAAAGCAGCAGGCTACATAATGGAAAAAGATTTTTTTTCCATACTCAATAGAGTGCTAATATCTAAAATATATAAAGGAACTCAACAATCCTAGAAATCAAGGAAACAAATAGCTTGTATTGCTTTTTATCATGATTACAGATTTTGAATAACTCATTATAACCATCTCACACTTTTGTGAAAATTAAAACCACTTCCGAGAAAGGCGATAAAGAACTGAAATGTAGAGCTCCAATACAGAGACTGCACTTTTATCGGTTGCATGTTCCATGCCCTGATAAACATCACTGTCAGAATCTTTCCTGTCTGCCGTAAATCACTTTAGTTTCACTTCAGGAACAAATTTTCATGTTCTGTGTATTACACAGATGGAAGACAGTTGGTTACTGAGTTCTGTGAAGATCCCCATGGGGCTTGAAAATGAGTTTCATATGTTGGAGTCTTTCACACTGGTGGGTTCACAGCTCAGGGTTTTCAAATCACTGTAGTTAGTGACACTGTCTACATCATCCCCAACTCCACACTAAGTAAACTCCAGTGACCTTTATTGTAGAGCCTCAGAAACGACAAAGGTTTTCCATTTTGACAGTCAGGAAAAACATCTGTTTCTCTAAAGTATATCCATGATGACCTGTGATTGTTAAGATTACAAACAATATATTGTCACTTTCACATGACACTTGCTCAAACATTTGGAAATCACTCTCTAATGATCATTATAATCTCTTGCACAAAACCCTAGCTTTCTTTGTCTTAATTTTCCTATATCTTGTGATTTAGAAATAGTCATTACTATGATCTTTCAAATTATTCCTATAAATTATAACCCATTTCTGTTTAATAAAGCACTATGTTCTCTTTTATTAGGATAATGACAGTAATGAAAGTTTTGTCCATCAACTATTTCATACAGCCAAATATGCAAAGCTGTTCCATATTTGCTTTTAAAAGTTAGTATTTTGAAAATGAGATACCAAAAACATTTTTGATTTTCAAGTGGAAATATTCATGACATGAATTATATCTTTCAAACTATTGATTACTAGTTATGAGTTGGATAACACCATGAATACTATCCATTTCCTTTACTTTACAATAATTACACACAAGTGTGAATTTTGTTCTTTGCTCATATAGTACTACAATTGAATTAAATCTTGGGAAGTTTAAGGGACTTTTAGTATGCATTTAAGTTGTTTAATCTATCAGGTTTTTATGTTAAGAAAAATTTTAATAACACCCTTTGAGAACCCTCAGGATTCTGCACCACAGTGCATAAGTAATGGATGATAGTGCTGCTGCCATGCCTCAGAGTCATCTAAGTATTTCCAAGATGATTTGTTATGCAAATAAGATAAGAAGGAATCTATGCAGACTTAAAGGCCAGGACTCGGTGACCTACGGCTCTTAAAGTCTGGCAGGCTGTTGGGAACATAACAACAGTTTTAACTACTCAGAGTGTTACAAAAGAAATGATGCTGAGGGTAATTTGGCTGATTTGGATGCTGTTCAAGGTGGAACCTTTCTCTAAATGTAATTCTAGCTGCTGTGTTGCATGAACATATGGTTATTTATTTTTTTCCATCAAGATCCAAGTCACACATAATATAATTGCTTTTTTATAAACTATTCATCATGATTAATGATGCAAAGATGAACTGGATGGCCAACGGTCTGACACAGTTATCATTTACAAAATGAAGAAATGAACCTCATTTTATAGCATAAAAAAGTCTCTAATACCTATAAATGTGTTTAATTCTTAAAATGGTTGTTATAATCAGTATACACTGTCTATCTCTAACTTTACAAACGGGGTGAATTCCTGCAGTATTTACCAACATGGAGCATATTTTTCTACAGGAGAATGTTAAAATGGTGGTTGACTCTTCACTCCAGCCCAGGGAAACTTACTCAATTTTCTCATATATTATTGAAAAGCTTTTATGTGCCAGATAATATTTTGTGTTGCTTAGATACAGATTGAACAGCAGGAGTGAATTTTGACCAGCATAGAGCAACAGCTGAACAAACAAACAACACATGTATAACATTGCTTTAGATGCTATGAAGGAAACAAGCACAGGAGGAGGACAAGGTGGCAGGAGACATGAAAATAGGCATCCAAGTCAAGATTCTCTGATTCTGAACAGATACTGGCAAAAGGTCAGGTTTATGATTTCGTTAGTTTTTAATTACTGAAGTGAAAGAAAAAAAATTAAGCTGTGATCCAGTCCACACAAAGTCTCAGTTAAACCAAATGAGAGCTCTGAAGCAGTTATTACTTGCTCATTAGAGTGTGTCTATGATTTGTCCTCTTCAGCTTTAGTCAGTGAATGTGGACCACCACAGAATCAGGAAGTCCTTAAGTGAACCTTCTCTACAAAGTCACAACCCTGAAAGAGCTAGCAGATGAGACAATGTTGCATTTCTTCTTTACGGAAAGATTTGGGTGAAGCATCCTCCACATCTACACAAAAGAAAAGCCAAAGCAAGGTTACTCAGAATAGAAATGCAAAATCCAAAATTTGTTAATATGTCAAAATGTAATCAGTACATAGAGAAAAGAGTAGTTGTGAAACCTCAGAGAGAATACCATGTCTAACATTTGACAGTGACGAGCAAGCCAGATGGATTTGAATTAATCCAATTGGAAGAGTCTCCTCCTACTAATAGAGATGGTGGCAGAGTTGGGGTCTACAGTAACAGTTAAATGTGGTAAGATGATTTTAAAACAAGTGAATGATCAGACATAACTAAGAAGTGATTTTGTGACTAAATGGAAAAGAAACCAAAAATAAGGCAGAAACATATAGTAGAAAGCTTAAAATAATCTACAATGATAGCAATAGCTACCCTCCAAGAGATATTAAAGTTTTAGAGTAAAGTGAGTGGCATGGCTGAGGATTGTCCAGGGTCAATTATACTTTGAACTTCAAACCAACAAAACTTGACAGAAAAATGATAAAAGTATGTGAGAATAAAGAAAGGATGTTGATTGAAAATTGGTTAAATATTTAGAAAGAAAAATCAGAACTAGGAGGAAAAATACCTAAAGGATAAAAATCATGGTTGGTTTTTATTCTGATTGAACTCCATGATACAATGTTTTCTTTTAGCAATTAAAATGTATCCATAATTTAGTTCTCTTAGACTGAAATCCACTATTTGTGAATATAAAAAATAATTATCGAGAAGCAAGCACATTTCTTTAATGTATACATTAAAATGAAATTATAAAATCTAGAATGATTTAGTAAAATTAGTGACTGGGTATAGTTCACTAGGGGGAAATTTATATGTGCTCTGAGCAAGGTATTATTGATACAATATAACTTTTATAGCTTTTTTTAAACCAACCTAACAAAGATGAATATCTGATAGAGGCAAGAAATAGAGAGTAGAGATGTCCGGGAAAGGCTTGCTGGGGACAGAAGCGAGAGGCAAATGAATAACTGGATCTAGACACAATAATCAAAATACTCCCTATGATTATTTTCCACAGTCATCCTAGACAAAGACAGTTTGGGAGGATCTTTTTCACTCTTGGCTAGCCTGTACCCATCCATTACTTCCTAGCCTTTGACAAGAGAGTGAACACCTCACCCAAGAAAAAAAGGATGGGTGGCATTAAGTAAATATATAAATACAGCCTGCTGAGTCCAATAACAGTTGCTTATATGTATGTTTTTCAAGGCTGGCCACATGGTATTGGATAACCATATTGGATAACCAATTAGCAGGCTCCTCCATGAGGAAGGCTGACTCTTCCTGTCTCAGCATTCAGTAACTGCTTATTAGTTACTCTTCTAGGATGAGAGCCAGTGAGATTTCCCCCCAGCCACATTGGCATATAAACTGGTGCTCTCATTGTTCAGATCCAGTTTGGATGGCTGTTTTATTCTAATTTCATGAGTAAAATTTTCTTGTTATATATAGAAGACCCAATCTCACAGCAAAAGTCTTGGTACCTTGGTTCTTACAATCTCTCTTCTCTCTTTTACATGATTTTTATTTGAGCTCTAGGTATAAGTGTTGTGTTGTACATGTATGTATTGGAACCGAACACCCCACAGTTAGTTGTTCTCTGCATTTTGACCATTTGTTCCCCTCTGTCATGATCTATCTAATTCAGAGGTTCTCAACGTTCCTACTGCAATAAGCCTTTAATACAGTTCCTCATGTTGCGGTGACGCCCAACTATAAAATTATTTTCGTTGCTACTTCGTAACTATAATTTTGCCACTATTATGAATCATAATGTAAAGATCTGTGTTTTCCTAAGGTCTTAGGTGAAATCCCAGTGAAAGGGTCACTCCAAACCCAAAGGGGTTGTGACATACAGGTTTAGAATCTCTGCTTTAATTACTACAAAGAGAACCGTCCTTGATGAGAAATGAGAGCTACATTAATTTGTAGGTATGATGGTGTCTTAGTTTGGGTCACTGCTGCTATGACCAAAAGCTAGTTGGAGAGGAAAAAGTTTATTTGGCTTATGCTTCCACATCATAGTCCAGCACTGAAGGAAGTCAGGACAGGGCAGGAACCTGGAGGCAGAAGCTGCTGCAGAGGCCATGGAGGGGTGCTGCTTACTGGCTTGCTCCACAAAGCTTGCTCTTTTTTGTTTTTTTTGTTGTTGTTGTTGTTTTTGTTTTTGTTTTTCGACACAGGGTTTCTCTGTATAGCTTTGGAGCCTATCCTGGCACTCACTCTGGAGACCAGTCTGTCCTCGAACTCACAAAGATCTGCCTGCCTCTGCCTCCCGAGTGCTGCTATTAAAGGCGTGTGCTACCAAAGCCCGACCTCAGTCTGCTTTTTTATAGAACCCAGTACCACCAGTCAGGGATGGCCCCACTCACAATGGCCTGGGCCCTCCTACATCAATCACTAATTAAGAAAATGTCCTACAGGCTTGTATACAGACTGACTTTATAAAGGTGTTTTCTCAATTGAGGCTCTCTCCTTCTAATGACTCTACCTTGTATGAAGTTCACATAAAACTATCCAGTACAAAGGATAAGTGTTTAGAATGCACTTAGGAAATTACATTGGTTTAGGCAAGTGGCAGTAATATGCTCCCCATTAGTTTCCATGTCCGCACTAGTCATGGGTAATTGGCTTAATTTACAGTACTAGATATGAAATCCCCTTTGCTGAGTGAGATTTCAGTCCAGTTAGACAGTTGTTGGTTACTGTCAATATATGAATGCCACTGTTGTATGTTCAGTAACACTGTTCATTGTTGTGGTTCATAGGCAGCACAGCCGGATAAGAGAATTAATTGCTGTTCTCCTTGGCAGTTTTCATTTGCACCTTCTGTTACTATGGAAAGCTAGTCTTCTGAGCTTGGTCAGACTCAGATATATTCCTCCTAATTTTGTGTCTGAAGTGTATGGTATGGTCAGCAAAGGAGGTCTTACTTTTGAATTCTGTGAATCAGACAAGGGCAACATCAATAGCCTATAGGATACTTTTGGAGTTGCTTGTACACCTATAACCAACAACTTGAAATTTCTCATGCCTGGTATGGAGATTTTTGTTATACAATCTATAGCTCTTTCAGGGAGCATTATCACCCCAAGTGGCATAATTTCATTTAAGTGTGTGTGTGTGTGTGTGTGTGTGTGTGTGTGATTTTAAGCAAACTTAATTTGTTAAAACTGTATGTATGTGTAATTTTTTAGTGAACATAAAATGATTCCCTGGAGTCTTTTCAAATATTCTTATTATTATTTATTCCTCCTTCCATTCCTATACTGCCTTCAGCTCCCCTCCTCACGAAAGCCACCTCCTGCTGTTTTGCCCATCTTCTCCTTTATAGCACCTATATCTAACCATCCCCCTCCCTAGAGCTCCTTCTGGCTCATCCTCCCATTGTTCCTCTCTACTTCCCTGATTTCTGTGGTTTCACCAAGTTTACATTCTCACATATGATGATTTAGAGCTAGGAGCCACAAATGAGAGAGAGAGAAAGGGGTTTCGGTTACCTCATTCAGTGTAATATTTTCTACTATTATCAGTTTACCTACAAATTTCATGGTTTCAGTTTTCCTTACAGCTGAATTGTATTCCATTAGGTATATGTACCTCATTTTTATTATTATCCATTCATCCGCTGAAGGGCATTTAGGTTGTTCCCATTTCCTAGCTGTTGTGACTAGAAAAGGAAAAAAAAATGCTAAGCAAGTATTTGTGGAGGAGGATGTCAAGTCCTTTGGGCATATGTGAAGGAGTGGTATAGCTGAGTCATGCTGTAGACTTACTTTTAGCTACTTGAGAATTCCCCACATAAGTTTCCATTCTAGTTGCACCAATTTGCAAACTCACCAATGGTAAATGAGGGTTCTCATCTCCCCACACCTTTGTCAGCTTTTGTTCTAGATGGTTTTGTTGGTGTTAGCCAGTCTTCCTGGGGCAAAATGAAATTTCAAAGTTGTTTTTAATTTGCATTCCCTAATTGCTAAGGGTAATGAACTTTTTTTTGAGTGATTTCTTTGCCATTTTTATTTCTTCTTTTGGGAATTTTCTGTTACACAAAGTCACAGTACTTTTTAAAAAGAAAATTTTCCAAAGAGTAAAGAGAAAAAAGTCTGTGGAAATCCACCAAGGTCAGCTGAATAGAACTAATGGCAAAGCCAATGTGAAGGTCATGGTACTCCCTTAACATAGCTATGGTGTGAAGAGCAGCTGTGTGACATCTGTTGTTTTTCATTCTGCAAGATTTTGGTTTCCATGGTCTTTACTATTCTGAGAAAACTAATGTAATATTCCCCAAATAAATTAAGATCATCTTGGCTTCTTGAATGTAAACTTCTTTTAGAACTGAAGACTTGGAAAAGAAATAGTGAAAATCTTCCCCTGGGATTTTGGGGTCAGTGTATAGGCCTGAGTGTTAGGATTTCTTCGGCTGTTGTTTCCTATTCCTGTTGATGACTGGTCGTCCTTACCTTGGCACTGTAATTGTTCAGTTCATGTGAAACCTCAAACATGACATCTGATAATCTTTATTTTTTGTTCTGTTTGGGGGCAACTTATTCCCACCATGACTGCCAAACTTAAGCCTTATTCTCCCTTGCTTATCAACCCACTCCTAATTCCCCAGAATCTGAGTTCAAAGCTGAGCCTGCCTCTCACTACTCTGTTTATTCCTACCTTCTTAGCTAAATAATGACATAATATCTCTTATCTTTTAGAATGTTCTGGGAATTGGTAACTGTAGCATGGCTGTCAATGGGTATTTTATTTTTGTAGCTATTGATAACAACTTTGAAACACTCAGATTTTTTTCATGGTCTCCAAACTTGAAAGAAGGAAAGAGATGAAGGATGCTGGGTGAGGTACTGTGTTTCCACAGAGAAACTGACCAAAGGGAGTGTCCAGGAAGTAAAATTCCTTACTCCTCTAGGAAGCATTGTGTAGAGAATTTTTGTCATCCAGACACTAAAGATGAAGCATTTATTGTAGAACATATTCTTAGGAAATTGCAGCCAAGCACTTTACAGATAACTTTTTTGCTCAAGAGTTAAATAATGTTAAAAATTACTAAGAACACAAACACCACCAATTTTTAGCCTTTGTCTGAATATTAGAGAGAATGCATGAAGTGTGAGTCAGTTTAATCAATTTCTATTCAATTCCTCTTGAAGGGCTACAAGTAATTAATTGAGGAATCCAAAATTTTTCAAATATTTTAAAATGAAGGAAAACAATTTACCTTATAAAAACCATATCTTTGTCAAGTGGCACAGCATGTTAATTATATAAGAAAGGTATTGAATTGCTTTAAATATATATGGAAGAGCTTTTCTAAATAAATATTAAAGATTTGAAGTGCATGTGTAAACTGTTGCTTATATATGAACTTTAAATCCAGAATCAGAAGACCCAAAATTTACAACTGCATCTGTTTATTCATAGTGTCATTTGCATGAAACACATTTCACAAACATGATTACCAGACTTAACTCCAGGCCTCAAAACACATCTGGCCACCAGTCAAACCCACCTGAAAGGACAAGTGGATAATATAAAATTGTACAGAATGTTTTCTTAATGGTCCTAAAGGATAAATTTCAGAAATACTTCATGTAAGGGGCCTGTAATCAGGCAGGCAAAGGCCTGGATGGAGAAAGATTAAAAGAAAGGGAGCATAGGCCCACTACCCAGAGATAAGAGTAAGAATGTGTGTGACAAAGTGTAATTTGCAAGATTTAACAAGCTATTTAAGGGACCAGCTCAGAACTGGGAATTTTAGAGTGTACCACTACTCTATGTCCTGGAGCTCTCCTCCCCTAACCTGAAACAATCAATCCATTAAGCTGAGAGCCGCCCATTCTGAAGCCCAATACCATGACTTTGGGCCCTCAGGAGACTCCACAGCCTGAATTCAGAGGAACAGAAGTCAGGAGCCCAAAAGGCCATTGCAGGAGAGGTACCCCCTGCTATGAGCCTATTGCCTGTGGTTCTTAGGATTGTTTGCTTATGCTTGTGTGTGTTACTTTGACATAAATGTGAAGTAAAACTTATATACTCAAAACCAATGAGTCTGTCATTCCTCCCAGGTCAAAACCTGGTAAGAGCTGGGGACACTTCAATCAGTGGAATTTTTTTCAGAATGGACTCTTCAAATAATCAGTTTTGAAGGAAATGATACCTATTTGCATGAAGATATTATAATGTTTGATCTTGATACCTAGGATTGGCAGTAATTATTTTTCACATACCTGTTTATCTGTATTGTCAGTCCATCTGTGGTTTTAGAAGGGGCTTAGCTCACATATTTTTGAAACAGATTTTAAGGTTAAAGAAGGCTAAAAAGTGAATGGTATGGAATTGGGGTGTCATCCCTGTTCCTTCACGATCCTGGAACCCATTACTATCTGGCTTAGCATACAGTTCTGTCGTTCTTATTTCATTGGCATTCAATGTTTGTACATATTTATGAAATATTGGTGACATAAATCAAAATGTCAATCTTTGAATAGGCTAGTATCTATTACTGGCTGGACATAATGGATGACCTCCTTTGGGGCTAAAATATTTGTTTTGACTATTCCAGTTTTCAAAAGTTTAATGTTATGTGATGTGGTTAATGTTTATTTTCTTTAAATGCCTTTACTTATCAATGTGATTAGCAGCATTCTAAAAGATGTGTAAGCATGACCCCCAACACTGTAATCAGACTCTTCCCATTTTCCTTGATTAGGAAGACTTTCCCAGTCTCTCTTCTATCTTCTTCCTCCTCTGCTCCTCCTGCTCCTTTCCCCTCTTCCATTCTGATCCTATTTCCCTTTCTGGGTTTTTCTTCTTCGTTTTTCTCTTTCTCCTGTTCCACACCCTACTTTCTCTACTTAGAATTATATTATTAGTTGCAAGGAAGGTTGAGAAGTGAATGTTTTCTAACAGAAAAATTAAGAAAGATATAAGGAAAATAATGGTGAAAACACTGAGTGTGATTGGCAAGGAGTACCCATGTTGTAATCGTTTTTTACTTCTTTCCATCCTGAATCAGAAACCACATACGAATTCTGTCATAATTCCTATAGTGAACAAATATTCAGATAAGGTTTATAAGATTCTTAAAATATAAAATCTTAAAATACCATTCTTCTGGCATACTTGAAAAACTAAGTTCCAGGGGAAATCTCAAAGAGAACAGATTAAAAGTCTATGCTTGTTTAGAAACTCTTGATTTATTCAGATTTATTTGGTGTGTACATTTACCTTCATAGGGATGTAAAAAAATTTAGCTAAACAATAAATCTCATTCCATAGAGTTCACTATTTTTGTATGATTCTAAGTAATCTACTGTAAAGTAATAGAATCATTTCAAGCTGTAAAGAAGTGAAGAAGCAAAACATGGAACTTTAAGAGTGAGGGAAGTCAATATTTGGGTCTAAGGATACTTATACAGGTCTACTTTCTAGATGTGTAGCTTTTGACTACATAGCAAACCACCATTATTTGTGTACATTACAAATTATATTAGAAAGATCATTTATTTACATCCTGGTGTGGAAGAACATTGAAAACCAAAAGAAAACAATTTGCTGTTGACATGTATTTAATGATCAAAAAGCTTTGGGTGCTTTGAGAATTACCACTTCTCCTAACTATGCTTACAACTTTGTAAGAAAGCATGTATTTGCAATATGCCATGTCTCTGGGGAAGCCATAAAGCCTGAGGAAGCCTACCAGGAGCATTTGCCGGGCTAGTGTCCAGAGATTGGAAAATTACAAATGTTGATGAATTTTATTAAGTGTCTAGGATTCAGTAAACAAAACATTATCATTCCCTCTCATCTACTAATATTTACCAATGGAAAGGGGGTTGTTAATTTGCTCTATCCAAAGATCTGTTTTTCAACCAATTAGCCTGTTATCAACAGCTAATTAAAGCACACAGTTGGTGATGTTGAATTTTTATTTGTGTTTTTTTCTTTTGTCCCATAATTAATAAGAAAACACTTTGATTTTACCCCAAAATTTGTTATGTTTGAAATAACAGGCAAACTTACCTAAATTATATAGCATTCTCATTAACGCTACACTTATGAACATTTCAAAACATAACTTTCTTTTCCCTCACCACACCAGAGAATAAATAGAAGGTAGAGGTCTGAGACATTTTCAAAGGTATGCTGGTCTGGTTTAGCAGCTGAAGGATGTCTAGCAATGAAGTGTTCAGTACTTGTTTTGTGTGGCCTGGGGCTATATCCTACACATCACTCCTCTTACGTTCTAAACAGAGTTTATTCTTTCAGCAGTGCAGGAAAAATATGAGAAGACTTGGATAGAGATGGAATGACATGGGTGGAACTGTTCTGACCTTAAATACAAGCACTAATCTATATAGTTTCTAAACTCTGGCTTTCATGTAATCTCCGAGGGCCTACTGCCCCTATGCTTCAATGGACTTCTTACATTTACTCTTCCATTCTCCTCATTCTTGCCCTCCTCCAAAATTGAAGTGGGGAAGTAATAAAGGGTAAGAGTTGAATTTAGAAACATGAGAATGTTTGACAGTGTTATATGCTCCACAGTGAGCAAAGAAATAAGCCATTGCACACGAGAGTTAGAGTAGGACCCTAAGAGAGAAACACATGGTTCCCCGAAGGTAGAAAGGGACAAAACCCCTGAGCAAATTGGGAACACTGGGCCGGGGAAGAGAGGAGGGAAGCAGAAAAAAACAGAAGAGAAGAGGAGGAGGGAGGAGAACAAGAGGGATCAGGAAGACTGATATAAGAGATGAATAGAGGAGAGCAAAAAAGAAGATACCTTAATAGAGGGAGCCAGTATAGGTTTAAAGAGAAACCTGGCACTAGGGAAATGTTCATAGATCCACAAGGATGACCTAAGCTAAGAATCTGGGCAGTAGTGGAGAGGCTGCCTTTGATTCCCTTCCCCTATAATGAGATTGATGACTACCTGAATTGCCATCCTAGAGCCTTCATCCAGTAGCTGATTGAAGGGGAAGCAGGCACCCACAGCTAAACACTAAGCCATACTCCTGGAATCCCGTTGTAGAGAGGGAAGAGGGATGAGCAAAGGAGCCAAGATGGTGCTGAAGAAACCCACAGAAACTTTTTATCTGACCCAGCAAGAGCACAGGAACCCCAGTTGTAAAGCTGGAGAACCAGCACTGGATCGAACCAAGCCCTCTGAATGTGGGTGCCATCTAGGAGGCCTGGGCAGTCTATGGGACCTCTAACAGTGGAGCCAGTGTTTATCCCTAGAGTACAAATGGACTTTGGGAGCCCATTCCCTATGGAGGGATACTATGGCAGCCCAGATACACGGAAGAGGGCCTAGGTCCTCCCCCAAATGATGTAACAGTCTTTGATCATCCCCCATGGAAGGCCTCACTATCCTTGGGGAGTGAGTGGGGGATATGGGAGTGGGGGGGCATGGGAGGATGAGGGGGCTAGAGAATGGGGGCTTGATATGTAAAATAAGATTGCTTCTAAAATAAAAAATGGAAAAAAGCAATGTTGAAATGACATAATCATACTATAATCTCAAAAAAAGGAATTTTGTAAAAATATATCTAAAAGAAATAAAGCACCTAGTTTTCTAAAAAAGAAAGAAATAAAAATGAATATAACACTGTCAAGAACCTTCATTGTATTGCTTTCTCCTTTTCTGTTAACGAGAATGAATATGTCAGTCAACATTCAGATTCCTTAAAACTCATGTGGTAACTATACCCATCCATAACTATTTGTTTGTCACAAATAAAGAGTTCAGCACAAATCAACAAAAGTTTATATGCAAAACATTTGTATATGTTGATGAAAGACCCCCGAAGAGGTACTTTCGTAGAAGGAGACCCGCACCCAGGAATCAACGAGACCACGAGCTTGGATGCAAAACCGCAAGAGGCTTTATTGGAGATACGGGTACCCGGGCGACTTAGCTTCTGTGAGGCCAAGCGCGCCGAGCCAAGGGAAAGGGGTCCTTATATAGGGAAAAAGGCGCAAGCTAGGAGCAGGGATTCTATTGGATAATTCTAATGAGGCATTGTACAGAGCTATTCCCATTGGTCAATGTAAATGAGGCGCTATACAGGGTTATTCAAATGAGGCAAAGTACAGAGTTATTCAAATGAGGTGAAACATGGAGTCTTTCAAATGAGGCGAAATACAGAATCATTTCTATTGGATGGTTCAAATGAGACACAGAGCCATTCCAGATCAGCATATTCTCAAGGTCTGGTGTCTGGTACAACAGACTCAATTCCCCCTCCCTCCGAGTCCAGATGGCTGACCTTGGGCGGAGACCTTGGGACGGAGTGTTTCTCATCGGGCGGGGGCTCAGGGGCAGGGCTCCAGGCCGGCTCACTTGGTGTTTGTTCTCGTGCCGGCCCACCTGGTGCTCGTTCTCAGGCCAGCCCACCTGGTGCTCGTTCTCAGGCTGGGAGTGCGGCGGGTGGCGGGGAAGTGGAAGCCGCCAGATCGGGGAAGCCGCCGACAGGAGGAAGAGGAGACAAACTTGAGAAAGAAAGGGCTAAGGGGCAGGGGTCTTTCATTGAATTCATAATAAAATTACCATGTTATTTATTTTAAAAAAAAAAGCACAATTATGCTTGATCCATGCATGATTCCTTGGGACTTTTTTTCTGGTAACTTTCCTCATCCCATAGACAGGTACAAAGTGAGCTTGTTAGTAGCCCAGTGATCAAGAACTTTTTCTGACATGGCCCCCCAACACTTGGCCTGCTACTGCCCTCACTGACTCTGACACCATTTGGGATACCTTTCTATTTAATACTGACATGTTCATTGGTAATTCTTTACCTGGAAAACCTACATTTTTATATTGGACCTTTATGAGTAAGAATTGTAACAATTTCTGAAAATTAGTAGATGGGATATTTTTGTTTTACTTTTTGATTGTTTTAATTTGTTCTGCTGTTAAAGAATGATAGTAGGAGATCTGTTATGAATTTTATCCAGGGGATAGAAAGTAATCTTAACATGTCTTTCACTCTTAGAGCTTTAAGAGACACTGACAAAAAAAAATAGTATTTTCCACTTGCCAACAATAACATCTCATAGTTTCACTGAAAGTTCTTGATATGCTACCTTCAAACCCCATCTCTCTCAAGCATTCCATTTTCAGTTTTCTGTTGAATATTTTGTGGTATTACTGTGTTTTTAAGGCACCTCAGCTTAGTATATAGTCAAGACAAATTCTTCTCCATTAAGGATTTGTATATTCTCCTTCGGTAATAAGAACAATATAATTCATCCGAACTAATATTAACCCTCTAAAACCACCCCTGGATCCTGATTCTCTTGCAAATTAAAATATTTATTTTCACTTTTGAGTAAGTTTTATGTGTGATTTTCATTGTTCTTCATCTTTCTTGACTACATGTTTCCTGAGCTACAACACAGCCTGGTTTAAAAAAAAAAATGAGTTAGCAAATTGAACAACAACAACACAATCTCAAAAGAAAATCTACAAATGGCTTGGAAACTCTATTTTTAAAATGTGCTCAAAATCATTAGCTAACAAGGAAATGCAGACAAAAACTACTTTGAGATTCCATTTTCCAACAATCAGAATGGCCATCGTCAGGAACATCAGTGACAACCAATGAGGTGAAAGGGGAACTCATACACTTGACTGAGAATACATACTAGTGCAACCACTTTGTATATTAGTCCAGAAATTCCCCCCAAAAAAACTACAAATGAAACTGCCATATAGTTCAGATACACCATGATTGGAGGTATACCCAAAGGTCTTTATATCCTACTACAGAGATCCTTGCACAAACACATTCACTGCCACTTTAATCACAATAGCTGGGGAATGGAACCAACCTAGATATCCATTAACAAATTCCTGGAGAAATAAAATGTGGTAAATATTTACCATGGGATAGCACTCAGCTCAAACAAAAATAAAATCAGGAAATTTACAGATAAATGAATGAAACTGGAAAAAAAGCTATACTGTGTAATATAACTCAAGCCCAGAAGAATAAATGTCCCATGTTATCTCATATGTGAATATTAACTTCAAAGCTTTTGTGTTTAATTTGGATCACAATGAAGTTTAAAAAAATAGAAAGTGGCCTTTGCAGGAGTATAAGAAAAAGAAGGCATAGACAATTATAAATATTATTAAAGTAGAGGATTTTAATACTGAGGATGGAAAGGCTCACTTGGGAAGAAGATAAGAATATGAAGGAAGTGGAGAGAGAGGCCCATCCAAAAAAATAGTGTATGAAAATCTACATGGAAGCCTATTGTATCTCAGAACAATTTTTTTAAGTAGAATTGGAGTGGTAATAGAATAAATGTACTACAAAACAAGAGGGTAAAGGATTAAGTTTGGATGGATATGGAGAGATGGAGAAGAAGACAGGATAGTGAGTGAGTTAACCAAAATTAAAGAAGTATTAAGAGCCTTAGGGAAACCCATTAGTTCATAAGATGATTTAATAGTAAAATTTAAAGAAGATTATGAAAAGAATCACCTTGCATGGAAGGACAATGCTGCTCACAGAAGATTTGGTTTACTTATGAAAATCAAACTGTAAGATGTGTGATACCTCCCTAGGAGTTATTTGGTCATGACAACCTCAGAGGTCACCAGAACAACCCAGCTTATTGTCATTGTCCTTGGTTACCAACCATAACGACCTGGTAAGACCCTTTTGCTGAAGGCATCATACACTTTGGGTAAGGACATAAAAAAGTCAATCTCAAAGAGGCTAGAAAACTTCCTTCCCTCTGGATAGCTTTTATGGTATAAGAAAGTACTATGCAAGTTGACAGGAAGAAAAAACATCAATGATCTTGTTTTGCTTTGATATTTATTCACTCTCCAGAATATTGAACAATGTTGCCCTCCTCTTCTATTCCACATGCTCTTTTGCTTTGTCATTAGTCGACAGAAGTTTTTGTTCAAGGTCATGGGCTCTTGACCTTGATACAGACTCTGTTTAGGCTGAAGATAAGGGTTTTACATAGTCGCTTAGCTTCGGGTAGATTATGCACATTCCCCACAAATTCTTTGCTAATGTCCTAATTTTGATGTACATCCCTTTTTGAAAGTGAGGTAGCACATGTTCTGTGTTTCTTGGCCTTCTAATTCTCAGCAGAAAGGCTAGCTTAATTATAGACTGATCACTAATATGTAATGGTTTGTATAATTCCTGATTCACTTCCTGCCTTTCATGCAGAACTCAGTGTATATCCTTTCCATATGGTTTCTAAAGTTGCCTAATCTAAGAAACATTTATTGCCTAAAAATATTTCCTTTATATCTTTCCATACTAAAGAAGATCTATAAGTGTTGATGTGTATAGTTAAAATTCTATTGGATTACCATCAGTAATTATTTTGAGTATTCTTATTTAAAGTTGATAATTTTAGCATCATGAATTTCTGGATATCAGATGAGCATTGCAGCAATCACAAATCTCATTTCATAGTGTATCACCCTGTAAGAACAGGAAGTACAGAACTGTGGAAGGAATAGAATAAATTAACCAATGAATCAAGACAAGATTTACCTTTTTTTTTCAAAAAAAAATGTGCAGTATTGCTTTGTATATGCAGTATCGATTGCTATAATGGCTATAATTATAAACACTGTTTTAAGATGTTGGTTTGCTCCTTACTTTTTAAATAAATGCTTAATATTTTATATAGTGATTTGTGTTTATCTAAGTTGGTACTTGTAACTATTACATAGCACACCATGATGGACAGTCACCATTTTCTCCCCATCCTTTGTCTTAGGAAAGCAACTCAAAATGATTCTAATAGTTCAACACTATCTACTCAGGAAGTATGGTCATTGCAACTGTTAACCTTGACTTCAACAATTTTAGGAAATAAAACTTCTCTGTGTGTTTTAACATAAAAATATTCGTTAAGGTCTGATGGGGGAAATACTTCTGTGTATGTTTATAAATAAAGTACTTGCTTGGCCAATGAGACAACAGGTTAGGCTGGACTAGGAGTCAAAGAGGATTCCGGGAAATGTAGTAGAAAAGTGGTGTTCCAGAGAGGAAGTGACATAGCAAGGAGACTCATATTTAAGAAGAGGAAAAAGGAAGTGTTCTCTTTTCCCCTCGGCTCCTGCTCCAGCGGCACGATGTGATTCACCAGCAAGGAGGGACGCCAATAAGGCGTCCGATAAGTCCCATAAAACATATAGACGTATGGTAATTGAGACTGAGCTAACAGATGAGAATCCTAGTCATTGGCCAAGCAGCTTTGTAACTAATACAAGTCTCTCTATGTATTCATTTGGGCCTAACTCGGGCGGACGGCTGGCCTAAAGCTCGAACATGGCGGTGGGGCTCAGGTGGCTTTTGGCAAAAGATTTATCATAACAGAATGGTGTCGGTGAGCGGGATGACTCCATGCTCCAAGGTTTCCAGAGAAAGAGGTAAACCTGCCGCCACTGCCTGCCCTGTCGGGCGGCTGAGAGGCATTGGAGCAGCTTCCATATGCTTGCGTCGCCCCGGTGCTCTTGGACATTGTACTTGGCACTTCTGAGATGATAAAGACAGATCCAGTTAAAGAAAAACTTCAAAGGTTTACACTACATTTAAAAATATATGTGGGCTTACGAGAGAAAAAGTAACAGGAGGAAAGAGAGTAACCGGTTATGATGGCGCACGCCGGTAGGATTTGCTGAAGGAAGCAGAGGCAGGCAGATTTCCACAGAGAAACCCTGTCTCAAAAAACAAGAAACAAAAGAAAGTAAAAATAAAGTAATAAAAAAACCACATAAAGATGGAAAATACACAGAGAATCTGGATACTATATGCCATATTATTGTCTTTAAATTGTTTGATTGCCGAGAAAAGAATTACTGCTACTAAAATACATCTGATTATAAATGCTGCTAAATTAATCCAACTTATACATTTTAAAAATGCTCTAACTTCAGGATTTGAGTTTAAGGTCAGACTACTTAGAAATAAAGGTTTTACTTGTATTTCCACAGAAAATCAAAAGCTGTGGATTCCTTCCAGACTAATATGGTTTGATCAAGCAAGACCCCCTAAAGCTGAGACAATACAGCCTTACAGACTACAAAAACAAAGACTTGCTCAGATTTCTATGTTTTATCATGATCCTAATGGTATATGAACATCGCCCCCAATCAGCAGAAAACAGTTTAGAAAGAACGACGCCCATATTCCCAAGTATTGTTTTTAAATATTTGTTTTCACTTAAATGAGGTTGGTTGTAAATGATAATGAGCACAGTCAATCTCTTTTTAAAGAAAGAAAAGGGGAATAGGATATAGGAATGAATACTTTAAATTGGTAAAGATTTTCATTTATTGATACAACTTTAAGGTCAATTTTGTTATATGTATATGTCTCCTCTTATTTACGTATTGTGTTTATACAGATCTTTTACCTATAATAGTCAGAACTTATAATTAGGTCAGTTAGATTTTCTAGATATATAGAGATATATTTGAGATGGATAGGTATTCTTCAAACCTTTCAAAGACCTACAAAATATGGCATTTAAATGGTTTAGGGTTTTTCTTGGCAGTGAGACACAACTGCTCCTGACACACCAATTACGTCAGAAAGGAGGATGGGCATCGAAGAAACTCATTATGGAGTGTGCTTTCAACATGGCAAGACTAGCCATTTGGGTAAGAAACTGCTCTTGCCTGGACTGTTTGTTGCTGTATAAACTGGACATGCAGGACCCACAAGAAAATGACTGCTAAACTTACAAAACTGAAGGGTTCCTCTTAAAATGGAGGAGTGTGCTAGATACACTATGGCCTATAGGCTGAAGATGGATGCCCCAACGTTACAGAGGAACTTTGGGTGACTGTCCAGGTAGCAAGATGTCCTGTCAATTCTAAAGTTTATATATTATCCTTCTATGGTCTTTGATAGAGTTGAAGACAGATAGTTATGGTTATAGTTTTCTTCAATTATTATAAAAGATAAGTTACCCTTCTTTTTATTTAGACAGAAAAGAGGAGATGATGGGGGAAATACTTCTGTGTATGTTTATAAATAAAGTACTTGCTTGACCAATGAGACAACAGGTTAGGCTGGACTAGGAGGATTCTGGGAAATGTAGTAGAAAAGTGGTGTTCCAGAGAGGAAGTGACATAGCAAGGAGACTCATATTTAAGAAGAGGAAAAAGGAAGTGTCTTCTCTTTTCCCCTCGGCTCCTGCTCCAGCGGCACGATGTGATTCACCAGCAAGGAGGGACGCCAATAAGGCGTCCGATAAGTCCCATAAAACATATAGATGTATGGTAATTGAGACTGAGCTAACAGATGAGAATCCTAGTCATTGGCCAAGCAGCTTTGTAACTAATACAAGTCTCTCTATGTATTCATTTGGGCTTAACTTGGGTGGGCGGCTGGCCTAAAGCTCGAACATGGCGGTGGGGCTCAGGCGGCTTTTGGCAAAAAGATTTATCATAACAAAGGTCATGGTTCTATCTAGACACTCTTAACACATGGAAATGGGTAAATATTTTTTGTGAGACTTCTCGTTTATTGTAGGATATCTGTCAGCATGTCTACTTTTACCTACCAGAAGCCAGTAGCAATCCCAGTAGTAACAATAATTGGACAATTAAAAAAAATCTAAATATTGTCCAGAGTTCCTGAGTGTGCTATATTTGCCACTGATTGAACATCTGACATAAGTTCTGTAAACCTTTACTTTCTGTATTACTTCTATAAATGTGATGTTTTTAGTAGTCAACTATAGCCTGGGATATAGTCACATTAAACCCTGTCTTCTGTGTCTATTTGGTCATTGTAATTGTTATCAATGCCAACTCTACTTGTTTCTTGACAAATGTCCTGTTCTTCCTATTTACTTGATACAATTTTTGCATAGCTACATGGAAAGAATTTTTGGCTTCTTTGCCAAGACATTTGATGGCAATTAGATGTCTATGTGTTATTTACATGTAATAATATTCTTTAAAAAATACTCTGCCAAGCCCAAAGTTCATCTTTACTGTTTTCATCCTAAACTAAAAATGTCAAGGAAACAATTTCATGCTTCTAGGTATGATCTTGATTTTAAATGCCAATCATTTCATTGACTGGCTTATGCTACCTATGTGTTTAAAATGAAGCCTCATTGAGAAGTCCAAGCTTTTAACACTCAGCCAGAAGCAGACTCTTTGGGAAAACAACTCAACCATTAACTGATCCTTCCTTTCTACTTACCATCAAATATGAACCAGAAAGGTGCATATTTAGGATCCAAATTAACATTTTATCTCAGTAACTCCTAAATTACATAGCTGTACATTAAACATGCCTTTGGATGACCTAAAATCATGTAACAGTAACATTCAGAACAGTTTATTAGGAAAAAATTAATAGGCAAAATGATAGGATTTCATAACTTAGTTATCTTATATGCATTTGACCAAAACTCAAATTTATTTTCTAACCTGGTACACAGTACTTTATTTATTTTGTTTTTACTTTTTGTTGTTGTTGGTGGTTTGTTTGAAATGGGTTCTCACTGTGTGTTCAGGCTGGCCTCACATATGGGATATCCCACTCAGATCCTCACTGATGTAAGTACAGGAACGAAATACAATATCCAGCTAAGATGGCTTTTAAAAAGGATGGAAATAAAGCTGAAAAAACCTCAAAGAAACTGAAGAATTATTTAATGACTTAACAGGATTCTTACAACATTTTGACTACTTTCATTTGCAAGTTTAAGTACTAGCAGTGATAATCAGTGGTGTAGAGAAATTCATTTGGTCAAGTAATTGACAATATCGGGTGTTGCTGATTACAGGTCAGGCTGTGAGGATCAAGACTATGTATTGCCCATGAAGACACAGGTCATAGACAAAGGATATTAATGAGAAAATGTAGCAATGTGTCCATGTTGTGCAAGACTCTGGAACAGGCAATGCCTCCGAAGAACACCCATCACTGGCTTCCCATTTCATGCAGGAATGGGCTCAGTGTCCCCATTGTGACATCCAAGTGTGATCTGATCTGCAGCTTTTCTTGTGATTGTATACAGCTTGAACTCAAAAGAGAACTTTAATCATGTGATCTTTTCTTAAATCTCAGAGTAGAAATTGCCTAGTGTTCTGAATAGTCAGCTTTTGCATGAGACTTTAGTACACCTCATTTATTGGTACCATTCTCTGTTAGGAGCCGTTACAAGCTGGTGCGCATGCGCACTAGGTAACTTTGTAAGTTTCCAGCCCTTGGTCTCCACCCCTCCCATGACGTCATATGGTCCGACGAGCTTCAGCCAGTTAGGAGTAACACTTCTGAGGCGGCAGTTGCCAGCCTATATAAGGGAGGGGTTTTTGGGAGTTCGGAGTCTCTGCTCTGTAAGCTTATGCTCTCACTCTCAAGATGCATTAAAGCTTTACTGCAGAAGGATCCTGAGGAATGTGCCGCGTCGTTTTTGCTGGCGAGACGGTAGCGCGGGACAATTCTCCCAGGTTCCACCGCCTCTAGAGCAGTGACAATGAAGACTCTGTGATCTTAATCTATACTATGATCAGAAAGTATAATACTAATAATATACTTCAGATTTTCCACAGTGTTATGTGATGTTTCACCTAGTTGCCCACAATCCCCCCCCCACCTCTCACTTCTTCCCCTTTTCTCTTGGTCCCTTCCTCCCAGACATGCAGACATATCTGTGAGATGGAGAAACTACTTGTATCCCCCGAATAAGTGTGCATCCAATTTGAACATTTTCCTTAGTGAGAATGACACACAGTTCATAACCATTTCTCATGTCTCCATTTCATATGTCTAACTAGACTCAAGATGAAAAGAAATAGGAGGAAGTTAAACAAACATAGTTATATTAGTTATATATTTTGACTGAATGAAACATCAATGCCTTCATATAGATAGGATGTTGTCTTTTTGCCAGAAAACATTCCAGTGTCAGTTTTGCTGTTTATAAGGGATTTGGAACACATTTATGTATTGTTAAAATGCTGGTTCATTTGGCTGATAATATTTGGTGGTAGATAATATTTAACCTACAGTACTAATTGGGAGGGCTACCAATGGGAAACAAATTAAAGTTTCTGACAGAGTCATTGGCACATATTGAGGAATTAAAAACTCTAAACTAGGAAAGATCACACCACCTGCTGTGCATATAATGACAAATTCCAAGCCAGATGGGCAGTACTCCATGGAGGCAATTTTATGTATGTTCAGTCTCCTTAGAAACCAAGTCTTTATTGACTTTGTGTGATTGGGTTCAAGTCCCATGCCTCACTTTTAACTGGTGCTCATTAGTTGCTGATTACTACTGAGTACTACTTAGCTATCCAAAATGAGTATCATGGTGGGGGGAAAAGAAAGTGGGTCATATCCTTTTCCCTATGTATCAGAGAGTTTATTGTTTCTTTTCTTTATTTTTTTAGTTTTTATTTTAATTATTTGAGCAGCTTAACACTTGATAAACCACTTTCTGTGGTTGTATGTTCCAGGGGCATTTGCTTAGTGTGTAGCATTTGCTATTGAAAATCATTTTTGCATACAATATATTCTGATCATGGTTTCCCTTCCCCCAATGCCTCCTAGTTCCTCGGCAATGCCCCACCCATCCAACTCCACACCTTCTTTACATCCTGGTGATTTGTATGTTTTCCAATCAGGAATCCTGATTTCTCAACAATTCTGACTTCAAAAATCTGAACCTTACCACTCCTGGTTTGTCTTCTTCTGGCCAAACTGTCTTTTCTCCAGTGTCCTGGGCTGTCTTGGGGCATTGTAGTAGTGTCTATTTCCTTGGAATCCTAATGTTCCAAACAGGAAGAAAAATAGCTTCAGAGTAATTAATTTATAACATAGTTCTGTAGTTACATTTCTCCATGAACCACACAAAAAGAAAACAGTTCAATTTCTTTGTAAAATCTAGTGAGGTAGGTGAGATGCTGAAAACACATTGCAGGGAGGGGAGGGGAGGGGTAGGGGAGAAGAAGAGTCACTAAGAATGGAGAATACCTTTGAGACTTATGCTGTACCATTCAAATGTGATTGTTGCTGTTTCCAATGGGAAAGAGGAGTCCCAGGAGCAGCTTATATTAGTTACTTTTGCATTGTTGGACAAACTAAACGATTGAAGACAGGGAAAGTGGATTTTTGCCCACAGTTCCAGATAGATTTCAGCTCATTGTGATGGGAAAGGAATGGTGAAGGTGGAGGTTTGTGGTGGTGGGAGTTTCCTCATATGCCTGTGACCCAGGAAACAGAGGATACCTACCACTAGAGCCAGAAGGTATAACCAGTAGGTATAACCCCCTGGCTTACTTCTACCAGCCAAGGTTCCCAAAATTGCCAAAAAAGTAGAACTTCAGAATATGTGCTTCAGAATAGTGCTAAAATCAGGAAATAAAGAATTCAAGACATGGGAAAATTTCAGAGTCAATGTAAAACAAGATAACGAGAATCCTTAGAACAGTGGAAAAGAGTCCAGTTCCACACAAAAGATCACCCATTAGATTATTAGTACATTTAATGGAAGAAGTTATAGAGGGAATGAAAGAATGTGATAACATGTTCACTTCCCTGAAGCACAGAGTTGCTGACACAAAGTACTAAATTCAAATAGGTTATCCTTCAAAAATGTCATCAAAAATATGTTCTTTCCAAGTCAAGCCAAAACTGAAGATCCCCGAGAAAGAGAAGAGAGTCCTATACCAGAAACAAATTTGGTAACTACCATCTTAAAGCATACAAAGATAAAATGTAGTACAGTTGCACAAAATAAAAACATAAGGGAATCGAACTCCATGAGTACAGGAGTCTGTTTTTACATATTTACATTTCCTTGAAAGAAAACAGATTAAATTTCTTAGTTAAAAGGTACAGACTGGGCAAATGGAATTTTAAAATCTGAAAGTATATGTTGCCTAGAGAATGAGAGAAAACATCTGTAAACTGATAATCCATGAATGATGTAATTTCCAGAATAAAAAGAATTTAAACAGAAAAAGTAATATATAAATGGCTAGCATACATCTGAAAAATTCTTCAACAGCACAAATTATCAGAAAAGGCAAAGATGCAATGACAAATCATCTGGTCCCAATGGTAGCTGTTATTAACATTAAAGAAGAAGCCCCAATGGTAGTTGTTACTAAAATTAAAGAAGTAACAAAAGCTAATGAGGATGCAGACAGAGAGAGAGAGAAAAATTATGATCTACTGTTTATTAGTAGGAATGTCTATCCTTACAGTTATTTTGCCAGCTCCTCAGTTACTACAGGTTGAAATGCCACATGATCCTATGTTAACTACTGTGTGTATATCCGGAGGAACTAAAATCAGTGTGCTGAAGAGACATTTGGCTCTTCATGTTTGTATACAATAACTGAAATACAGAATCAACTTAAATTCTACTGGCAGATGAATGAATGAAGGGCAGGCATTACAAATGCACAATGGGATAAGAAAATTCTGTAATCTGTAGCAACATGAAAGGAACTGAGGATATTGTATTAATTAAAACAAATCATTCACAAAATATGACAGATACCACACATTTTCATTTATATGGAAGCCAAAATATACTAGAGAATAATGGCTAGCAGTCTGGCAGAAGGTAGGGGAATGGAGAAGATGGTTAGTGTCATGGGCTATAGTCGAATTGAAAGACACTCCCCCAGAATTCTCCTGCAAAGGATAACTATGGTGTACAATGGAAGTTGAGTATTTTAAGCAACTAATGGAGTGTTCACAGATCTAAAGACAGTGGGACCTGGGAGAACAGAGCCAATAAATGAAGTGGACTAAAGAATCATTCAGTAGACAATTTTATTCAGGTATCATACAATTTATGCTCTGAGAGTTAAGAAGAATCTATTGAGTGTACTGAAATGAGGACAAGCTGAATGTGATAAAAACATGTTTTTCTGTAGAGGTATATAAACTAATAACATTAGCTGGTTATAATGAGTAATCTGAATATCTTCACCCCTATCCACCACACCTGGGAGGGACACAAAAGCATAATTGAAGAACAATTTTGTGTTTCTGAAGAAATTGAGGTCACAAGACTCTTGTCTTGTTTTCTTGGAGTTTTCTCAAAAGCACTCAGAATTTTCCTCACATGACTCCATTCTTGGACCATTTCCAACAACAGAGGATTTGAAATAAACAGAAAAAAGCGATAAATATCTGATTTGATGGAATTTCCAATTATTCTCATTTATCCATTGAACATTGTGTATTTAATCACCTAGAATTGCTGTATGAATTAAAAATAAAATCATATTTGAGAATACAAATTTTACAGGGTAGATTTTCTTATACATTCCAGACAGTAATACAATAAAAAATTTAAAATAAGATGTATATATTTTCTTAATAAAGAAAAAATTCAATTAACATCTTAATTCTGACTGGCACAAAAGATGGGAAGAAAGAGTCTTAGTAACAATGCTGACATGGAAATAGATAAAAATCATATGTTAATGGGTAATATCTAAGAACAGATTTTATTTTTGTCAGGGAGTGAATACTTTAAAGGGGAAGAAAATGATTTAGTGTTATCTGTCACTCTGGGGCAGAGTTGGTTTCAGCAATTCACTTATTATTACTCTGTACGTTGAAGCCTTTATTTACCTTCCCATATGGGGATTTTAAAACCTTCTTTCATTTAAAGCTGACAAGGAAAGTATATTAGTTCATGAAAGAATAATATCCTCCATATCATCTCTCAAGGACTTTTTTCCCTGCGTGTTCCAGAAACTGGGCCGGCAGGCTGCTTCCTGTTCTGTTTATGAACAAGCAGAAAGCTTCAGGACAAGTTTGCTTATATGATCACAGGTGATTTTGCTCCATATGTTCCTTTCTGACCAGGTTCTCATGGTTGTACACAGATCTCTTCTAGATCAGGATTCAGTGTAAGTCTGCTTTATAATGTGTCTGAAAAGGCTGTAGACTCAAATGCTAGTTGAATTAAAGAGGGAAAATCTTATTGTATGATTTACACAGCTGTTTCTGAGCCCAGATTCTCATAAATGGTACCTTGGTGGCATTTTCTTACCGCAAGATTGACAGACTGGAGAAAACTAAACATTTTCTTTTCTAAAGAACTAGTGGAAAGCAGACCTATTTTCAAGACCGGTTTGTCCTTAGTAAAAGTTTGAAACCACTGAGTTGAATCATGGCCATAAAGCAAAGAAAACCTCCCAATGTCTTAATTCATAGCGGATGTTTAAGCAGCTGTAATAGAAAAGAGTGTCTTCTGGCCTTCCAAGTCACCCCACCCAAACCATCCTTTTTTCTCAGAAATTTCACAATGGTCATTTCCTCTTCATCTCCAAACAAATGTTTAGCTTGAGACTTTTTCTCTAAATGTCATGTGTTCTTACAGGATGACTTAGCTGAAGACGGTGTGCCTTGGTAGTAGTTTTTTGTTTGAAACAATGTGGAAAAGAAATATCAGGCAGTAGTATGACAGGAGCTTCAGCTAAGATTTCTTGGTGAAAACACATTGCACACGCTTCTCTGAGAGTTGACATCATTGAGATTAAGCAGTTGCCGTATTGTTTAAGTAGCCTTTACGGTTTTCATAATTTTCTTGCATTCCTGGGCAGGTTTCATTACCCATGTGACAGATAGATTTCCAAGGGATGAAGTATCACCTGCTCTCAAGAGAGAAGGCAGGTAATATAACAGAGTCTGGGATGTGAGCAAGACTGTGGGAACACAAGCCCCCTGTGGATTGTGGGAAATCAGAAAACATTTCTTTTTGATGTTATTCAAACTCCAAATCTGAAGAGAAATGCCACAAATCTTCACATTAATGTTTAAATAAATAAAAGTGTATAACACACACACACACACACATACACACGTGGGTTGACTATGTGGTAAGTCTGATAACACACTTAACTTCTTCCCTACAAACAGATCTTTTTCCTAAATATTACAATAGATTGCTATATTTTTGTAGTCTCAGAACCCCACAATTTCTGTAGGTACTCAACTGAAGAATTTGTTGGCAAAAACATAAAAATGTATTTCTTAAAATACTTTAAGCATAAGTCAGTTTCCTTTTCCAGTTGCCTTTAACATCAACTAGTTCATTTAGAACAATCCTCTCAGTTTCTTGACTATACAATAGAAATGTCAAAAAAATGAGTTTTAATATCTAGAGAAAGATTCTTTCTTCCTCTCTTGAGTGATAAACTCAGGAGGATCAAACACAAACACAATGAAAATTTTTAACTTGGCTTTATTGGCCATTGGAACTTTGTTAACCCCAAATAGATTAGAAAGTAAGGCAGGGTGTAGAGAGGAAGGAGTGATGAGCAAAGGGATCAAGACCATGCAGGGAAACCTACAGAAACAGCTGACCTGAGCAAGTGGGAGCTCATGGACCCCAGCCAGACAGCTGGGGAACCAGCACAGGACTGAACCAGGCCTCCTGAACTTGGGTGACAGTTAGGAGGCCTAGGCAGTGTATGGGGCCTCTGGGAATAGAACCAGTATTTATCACTAGTGCATGAATGGACTTTGGGAGCCCATTTCCCATGGAGGGACACACTCTCTTCCCTACATGAAGGGAAGGGCCTAGGCCTTAGACCTCACCCTCCCTGGGGAGTGGATGGGAGTGGGAGGGGAGTCGTGGGAGGCAGACATCGGAGGATGGGAGGGATTGATATGTAAAACAAGATTGTTTCTAAATTAAATTAAATTTTTTTTAAAAAAATAAAGGCAGGAGTGTGGAACATTAAAATGAAGAGAATTTACTTCTGAGAATAGAAAAAATGGCAGGAAGTAACTATAATATACTGAAAAGTATTTTTGAAAATCCACATAAAACTCCGTCTCATTACTCTACAGTCATGGATATATGAACAGTAAAATTTCTGTAATATGGCCTTTGAGAGGAGGTAGGTTCCTGTGAATGTCAACTTATGGTTAGTAAACCATAAGTTGTCTCAAGTGACTTCCTTCTCATAATCCTTTATCCTCTTCTTCAATTCCCAGACCTAAAACCTTTATGACGGTGGCTCAAATATGTAAATCAACATCTTATCTCTTAAGACTCTAGAACTACAGGGATCTGAAACCCCCACTTCAGTAGGATGATCACCAGACATGGTGGACTGACTAACTGCTGTGTTCAACTTAGCTCACCGTCCTCTCCTGTGAATCCTTTGAAAGTAGCATTCATCTCTCATTAATTTCAGAGCAAAAGCATCAATAATCACTGTTTTCAAGTGTGTAGGATTTCTTGGCTTTTAAAAAGAATCCAGGGAACTCCAAGAAAAAGCATACTTGTTTATGTTTAAATACAAAAACACACACCTTCTTAATTCCTCTTGTACTTGATCTTTTACATGTTAGTTTAAAACCACAGTCAGTAAGAAAGTAAATAATAAATAGCAAGGGCTAATACTTCACTTTATTTTCTTCAGATCTTCTTCCAGTTGCTTAGCTATTATAAAATGCCCACTATTTCCAACCATATGATACCTTCATTTATGAAGCAATTGTTTAAGGACAAATTTTGGACTAGACACTATGGATACAGACATAATTGAAACACAACTTCTGTGTCTCCAGAGTGTTATGTGCTGATCTGGGGAACTCTCCATCACTTCTTTTCACCAAGATATTTAGGTAATTGTCCTTTGGGATGACTGTCCTGACACGTGACTTTGGAGCTTTTTCTCCTCAGTATGGTTCTCATATTCAAGCTGTCTGGAGTATAAGCTCTGCATTTGAGATTTGTGTTATGGCAAGAGAAGATGCAATGAGTCAGTCATTTTGAATTCTCAGGAATGATCTCTTTCTAGAATTTCTTCAAACCATGACTTCCTACCTTCAGTGTTAGTTCCTCCAGATCCCCCTGCTTCTCAGATAGCCTGCTTCTCCAACCCCATACTAGCCTGGTCCAGGCAAGCAGAGCCTACACTTAGTGCCCTCTGAGGCCTGAGCCTTGACTAGAGGGGCTCTGTCCAACTCTGTCATGAAGAAGTCTATGATTCTGGCTACCAACACCTTCTTCATTTTCTATGTGGCCCCTGCCTCTCCTCTCTAGGTGTGTGTGTGTGTGTGTGTGTGTGTGTGTGTGTGTGTGTGTGTGTGTGTAAGGGTATGTGTATGTGGTCTCTCAAATCATCCCAAGTCTCTCAATTGTAAATAAAAGAGAACCAGCAGCCTCTGGTAGCTAAAAGCAATCCTTCAGTCTGGAGTGCGGATCTGTGTCTTCTACCTTATTGTTTTCAAATAATGCAGTATCTCAGACTCCTATAACTGCTGGGAATTTGCAGCATACTTTCCACGAGTAACTGCAAAGGAAGGTTTCCTAGTGAATACTGGTGTCATTCAGAGTTGACTTCAACTCATTCCACAGTGACCTTGTAAAAGTCTCTTTTGGAGTTTTGTTTTTTTCTTTTTAATCATTAAAGTGAGGAAGTGGTATCAGATAATTTGAAAGTTCTTATTTTATAACTATATGTCTCTTGCTAGGAAATCCACCTTCTGTTTCAGACTTAGCACCCCATTTGTTTTATTTGGTCATCCTAGCTTCCCTATATCTTTATTTATCTGAATAAGTAAGCCATCTTTCCTCAAGGCTGCAAGGTCTTTCTCTCAAATCTCTAAAGACTGATTAAAGTACTCTGAAGTGAGCACAAGTGCTGGCCAGCATTTATAAGTCCCTGGCAACACAAAACAGATGGCTAAAGAAATCAGATGCATTATCTCATAGGCTTAGCTAATCTCAAAGTTATGGGTCTTTCTGGATGTGAGAGCTGAATACTGAGGATGCTGTAGAGTGACAAATTAAAGCTGATAAGATTGCTTTCGGCTTCATCCTCCAAATACCCATAAAGCTTGAGCTGAGCTTCACAGAAAGCATGGGCCATTAGGGTTATTAGGAAGACAGGCTATGGATTGTGTTTACTTGTTAAATGATCATGAGACATAGAAGCTATTTAACCAACCTTTCCCATATAGTCACCATTTCTCAAATGAAAATTAAGGAGTAAAACTGTGTTTAAAAGCACTAAGTTGGAGACTAATGTGGAAATATTGCAAGTGAAGTTAATCAAACAGGAAAACTATTTTCAAATAATCCACAAGTATTATCAACTCATTAATTGTAGATATAAAAATAAAATCCCCAATGTTTTCATCATTCAACGTCTCAGTATCACTGTTGAATCTTCATGGGGTTCATAACTCTACGCTTCTTCTCATAAGAATGATGTATCAAGAGAGTCTGTGGGTAGTGAATTCTGGATCTATGGTAACATAATTACATAGAATAGTGGGATTCATTCTCTTGCTCAGACACCTCCATTCTTGGCTTTGAGATGGGTTAGTAATGGGTCATCTTTTCCAGTCATTCTACATCCCGACCTTTCCAAGTCTCTTCAGAACATACCCAGTTCCAGCTTTATGTCTTATTTGGTCTTTCAGTGGGCCTCATAATGTCCCTGTTGTCATCAATTCCCAAGCTTTCATTCATGTCTCCCCCTTTATGAAAACTTAATGCCACTACTTTCAAGACTGCTATTTTAGTTTATAGTAAAGACAACCAGAAGAAACTGTAGAATGATTTTATGTACATCTCTGTCACAGCAGAGCTCTGTTCATTGTAAATTAAAGACAAAATCATAGCCACATAGAATCCTGGGACTTAGTTCAAGATTATCTGGACTAAATTGGATAGTCAGAAAAAACCTGAAGTCCCCAAACTACATACACTTCTTATAAAAGCTGTCATGGGGCACACAAAAGGATGTAAGGAAAAGATCATTGTAAAATAATCTCAATTACTTCTGTGTCCCCAGAAACATATTCAACTCAAGAGGCATGAGAAGTCATAGAGTTGAAAATTTCTAAGTATCTTTCCTCCATCTTCTTCCTGAGGGGGCCACATTATTACCTGGGATCACTTTGCCTTGGCATATTGGCCTCCACATAAAAGGTAAAGTGGGCACCTCACATATTTGTGGGTACTGATCTATAAGCTTCCATCAATGAAAGGCATTAAAAAGAAGTATGTGCTCTACCAGAGAAATATCAAATATTTTCTTGCTGACAGAGACGGTGCCTCTCCCATCCCATGTGTGTTCAGCAGTATGTGTCAAGGATACAGCCTAGTAATTCTGACAAGATTCCCAACCTCCCTCCTAGTAAACTGACCTTCATGCTCATGTGACGTGCAACCATTAGAATGCATTCAGTCATTTTCTTTATTCACATTTCTGTCAGTTACAGCAGGCTCAATGACATGCACTATTCCTCATTAGCAAAGTTAGAAATAGCCTCAAATCCTTCTTTGCTGTCTTCACTAACTAGCTGTAATAAGAACTGAGACATACTTCCAGCCCAGATCAAGTGGGGGGTCATTCTCTTGCTCAGACACCCATTCTTGGCTTTGAGATGGGTTAGGAATGGGTCATCTTTTCCAGCCATTCTACATCCAGACCTTTTCAACTCTCATCAGAACTGGGCAGTCCAGCTTTATGTCTTATTTGATCTTTCAATGAACTCCATGATGTCCCTGTTGCCATCACGTCTCAATCTTTCATTCACTCCTCCCACTTTTAAAAACTTAATGTCACAATTTTCAAGACTGCTATTCTAGTTCTTCGTAGCTCTCCTGTACACAGAGCTACCCTAACAGTGGGGTCTCTTATTTCTTAGGCTTTCTCATTAATGATCTTTACCCACCACATGCTGGAGCCTCATATGTGCTTCTTAGATTGGTTGTGGCAAATTTTCTAGCTTGTTTATGCAAAATGGAATTCCAAGAATACTTTATTATTTTTACTTATTCTTTTCATTCTTAACCGTGTGGAAACTTATGGTGCACAGATACCTCTTCATTCATTCTCACCTCTTTCCTGGCCTCACTACACCCTTCCCTGGTGTGTTCTTCATGATCAATTTTTATAATTCCTCTCTTACACTTTCTTCTCTATGTCCTGTGCTTTTCCATCACCAGATCAGGCCTCTTTACTGCACAGCAGAGCATGTGTCTAACCATTCAGTCTCTTTCTCAGCACTAGCTAGTCGGCACTTCCACCAGAACAGTTAAGGCAGTTAGAGCTTCCTGTGGGCTTTTCTTTTCATCCAAACTCAACTATGTGCATTTTAATCAGCCAAATGTAAATACTTAACAGATTCACATGAAATGGAAGCAGAGATTCATCTCTACACAAAATTATCCCTATGACCTCAAGCCTCAGAATTCTCCTTGCTTTCTCTGCTTCAGGTACACTGACCATCTTTCTGTTTTTCTTTTATTTATGTTTTTAAGAGTTTCTATTTAAATTAGAAACAATCTTGTTTTACATTTCAACCCCAGTTCCCTCTCCCAACCCTCCTCCCCTGGCCCCCACTGGTCCCCTATCCTATCCCCTTTCTCCTCCTCAGAGAGTGTGAAGCCTGCCATGGGAGAATCTTCAAAGTCTGCCGCATCATTTTGAACAGGGCCTTGGACCTCCCCCATGTGTCTAGGCTGAGAGAGTATCCCTCTATGTGAAATGGGCTCCCAAAGTCCATTGGTATACTAGGGATAAATGCTGATCCACTACCAGAGGCCCCATAGATTTCCAAGGCCTCCTAACTGACACCCACCTTCAGGGGGTCTGGATTGGTCCTATGCTGGTTTCTCAGCTATCAGTCTTTTATTTTTAATTAATTAATTATTTTATTTTTTTTATCCCAGCTGCAGTTTTCCTACCTCTTCTCCTCGAGTCCCTCCTCCCACCTTCTCTCTGCCCCTCCCCCTCATCCACTCCTCCTCTGTTTATGTTGAGAAAGGGCAGGCTTCCCATGGGTGTCCACAAAGCATGCCATATCAAGTTGAGGTAGGACTAGGCTCCTCCCTTTGTATGAAAGCTGGGCAAGGCAACCTAGCTTAGTATGGGGAATAGGTTCCCAAAAGCCAGCTCAAGCATTAGGGACAGGCCTTAATCCCACCGCTAGGAGTCCCACAAATAAACCAAGCTACACAACTGTCATACATATGTATATGGCCTAGGTCAGTCCCATGCAGGCTCCCTAGCTGTCAGTCCAGAGTCTGTGAGCTCCTATGAGCCCAGGTTAGTTGTTTCTGTGGGTTCCCTTGTGATGACCTTGATCTTGCTGGCTCATATAGTTCTTTAAGTCTGCTTCAGAGCTTCTGGCCTTGAGATATGTCTACCCAAATTGTTTTCCTTTCTCTGCCTTCCCCTCTTCTATTAGACAGTTATTAAAATTGCATCTCTACTTCTGAGGTCTTGTGTTCACTGATTAAAATCTGTGCCATGCACTGGGGCTAGAGATAGATGTCTCAGCAGCCAAGAGCACTTGTTCCACTTACAGAGGACCTGTGTTTAGTTCCCAGCACCCACATGGCAGTTCACTCATCCATAATCAATTCCAGGAGATCTGACCCCCTTCTGACTTGCCGGAAATGCATGTGCTACATATGCATGCATTCCAGCAAGACACTCCTACACATAAAATAAGTCTGAAACATCTTTAAATCAATGCCATACACAAACACTCTCCCAGACTGTAATTACCTTAATGACAAGGGTTTTTATTTATTGTGTTCATTAGTAAATGATCAGCATCCATAATAATGATTAATATATAGTGAGCACTCAGTAAATATATACTGAGTGAATAAATAGACCCTTAATGACCGAGTAATGGTACTTAGGTTTAATGCATAGATTTGAGCCATATGTTCCTCCTGTATTAGAACCTAGTAAAATCTGTACTGTGACATTTGTGTAATTCCACTCCCTTTTACACCCTGCTTCCTCCTTCCTCTCCTTTTATCTTCCCTTATCCCCCTTTCCCTTTCTTTTCTCCTTACTTCCCCCACTTTCTTTCTTTCAATCTTCCCATATTTGCTTTTCAACTTTCAGGATTTCTTGCTTTGTAAAGTCCAGGATCTCATAACTATCTATCAAATGTCTTCCCATGAATAGACTTACCCTATCATGTAAAATAACTAAACAGTGGTCTGTATCAGTTATGTAGCACTGTCATTATTGAGTGTTATAAATCAAGTCCTTAAACAACATAGAAATATTCCTTCACAGTTCATCAGTCTAGAATGTGAGATTACAGTGACAGCAGGTGGTCCCTTTGGAAGCCCCTGGAGAATATGTCTGTGCCACTCCCCTAACTGTTGGTTTGCTGGCAGCTTTTGTAATCAAGACTGCAATGGGAATTTATATTCACATAGCAGTTTCATTCTGTGTATATCTGCCTCCAGACTTTTCCATTTTTAATGATAGCTGTTATATTGGCACAGAGCCAACTACAATGATCTCATTTTAATTTGCCACAGCCTTATCTCCAAATAAGGGGACATTCTAAAGTACTCAGGGTGAGAACTTCAAAATCTGAATGTCAGGGAGATGGAATTCAATCCATAACTGGGCTTATGTCCCTACTGTGGAATTGAAAGCCACCAAAGGGAGCTAGGATTTAATGATCCTGAAGGTCTCAGACAGAGCAAGAAACATAACAGCAAAAGGTGTCTCTGAGTTTAGATTCCCTAACACACCAGTCCCACCTGCTATTCTCTCTCTTACAAATGCAAACTTCAGTAAAGGTAATTAAGATATATAATAATTAGCAAGGAACTTGGGTCAAGATAGCACAGTTTCATGAACTCACTTCAAAATTAATTCACTATAGTGGAGGCAATTTAGATACAGAAAAATAATTGGAATATTTTAATCCAATTTAATTCAGTTCCCAGAGAAGTCTTGAGAGACAAAGCAACAGATGTTGGCCTGACCAGACTGATAGAAGTAAAGCACCCAGGGGAGGCCTCTAGAGTGATGGGTAGTGAACAGCTTGCTCATTCTGTCCAAAGGAACAGATTTTAATTTCTTCCAACAAATCCAAATATAGAGATTACTTTTTTCAATGCTGAAAACATATAACAGCTGCCACTGCCTATGAAGTCACAGAGGAATGATTTCTTAAGCCTAGAAGTGGTTTTCTGCAGAAGCCAACTAAACAACAGTGAAAATAAAATGATTTTAATATAAACTGAACAGATCTCTATACTAGAGAAGAATAAATCATAATTCTTTATAGTTAGGTGACAATACATTTACTTTTACTAAACTGGCATTAATGATATGCTTGTTATATTTTACCTTTTTAACCTTACATACAAGTTATTTTCAGATGAGGACATAGTTTATAGTCTCAATCTTCTCAGAATTTGTAAGAAATTCAAAAACATTGATCTTTTCAAAATAGTTAAATGTATTCTTAAGAGGGTTTCAGAGAGAGATACATGAGAGAACTTTCATTGTCTTTAGGCTAGTAAAGCACAAAATGCTCATTTAAGGAATGCCATTATGAGACAGACAGAGAGAAAGAGAGAGAAACAGTCAGAGACAGAAAGGGAAGGCCAAGCAAAAGCAGAAGCTTATGAACACAAGGAGAAATACATTTACTCTTCTCACACAAGGACTCTCCACTGACACAAAGCTCAGTAAGATTTTTGATCCTTATTTCTATGCTAGAATGTATTATTAGAAATTACAGAAGACCCTAACATTTAAAAATAAAAGTGATGTGCTCATCTTTGAACTGAGGAAAACTTTATCATAATATTGATAGAGATAGCGAATTCAAGACAGATGAGAAAATACTCAAGAGAATTAAAATTAGCTTGGTCCATTCTACAATTATTTCAGTACCAAGGCTCTTAGGTAAAAATGCAACCAGAGATAGTGGATCAGGGATGCAGTCCAAGCTACCCCAAAACTGACACAAGATGGTCATTTGAGCTTCAAAGCTCAAACACAGCCTCACAAAGTAGTGAGAGAGCAGAAGGAAGGTAAGGGGGGAGGAGCAAAATGAAATGAACTATGAAACTTACTTGAGAGAACCAACAAGACTGAAGAAGGATGAATTAAGTGATGGCTCCCACTGCTGTGGTTAAGAGCGTCATTGGAGATTGATTGGTTGATTCAAGGGTTCCTGTCCTACATCTAGATAATATGTACATCATTGCATAGAGAGGCCTGGAGCAAGAGGCTAAAGCTAAAGCATTTAAAACTACATGCTTTTTAAGTATATTTTTAAGTGCAACAGAATTACATCACTTTTGTACACCCTTTCCTCTCTTCCCAAATGCCACCTCTGAAACCCCTAAAATGCAAATGCTCCATCCCCACCCTCAATTTGATAGCTCCTTATTGTTTAATTATTACTAGTACACTCAGATTATATGTATATGTGCATACACACACACACACACACACACACACACACACACACACACACACAGGCCCAATCACTCTGCACTGGACAACCAATGAAAGGGTTCCTCTCTGGGAGAGATGAAGTCATATGTTGCCTGTAGTTCTTTGTCTAGGAATGGGATCCAATGAAATTTCTGCCCTTCCAATTTAGCACATCCATTGATAATGCCATTGTTCCAATCCCATTAATGTAGGCATTTTTATGAGACTGTTTCATAAAAGACATCCTGGTACTCTAGCTCTTAAGTTCTTTTCACTTCCTCTTCTGTGATGTTCCATGAGTCATGATGAGGTACTTGTGATGTCCAACATCACACAATAACCATAATGAAATGCATACCTTGGGTTAATTAATAGCTCTCTATTTTAACTTAAGACCCTCTCAATAAGAGATAGATCATGCCTGTTACTTTAAACCTACCAAGCCATCTAGGGTTAATGAAAAGGAGAATATATAACCACTTTATTAAATCAGAATATTTCCTAACAACAACCTATGAATGTTTGTCCTAATACCCACAGATAAGTATAGTCCTTACTTCTCATCAAAGAAACTGCTCTGCAACAGATGGAGACCATTACAGAAAAACAGGACCATCAAAACGTAGAGATAAAGAGCCTAGTCCTAACTGAAACATCTACGATACAATTCCTTCACTGAAGGCTCAGAGGAGGCAGGAAGATTGTAAGAGCCAAAGAAACAGGGTGTTTACTGTAAATTATGTCTCCTGGAAGTGTCAGGAGAGGTATCACTGGTGAGGCATCACCAACTTGGCTGCGTAAACATGACCTGAAAAGAATGGCAAATAGACATGGTAATGCCTCAACCCTATCCCAAAATTACAGACAACTAAGAAATATTTAGAGTGGGAGAAATAGTCTTACCCAGGGAAGAGCACACCAATTGGTTATCCAGTACCAAAGAGTGAATCCTAAATACATATGTACAGGTAACATTATAAGGATGGAGAAGGCTGTATTTCTGTATTTGGTAACAGTTAAAGAAAAAGTGACTATGAATTTGAAAGAGAGCAGGCAAAAGTACATGGGAGGATTTGGGTTAAGTTTCCTTTACATTATTTAGTTCTCTATCGATAATTTTATGAATTAAGAGGCAGCAGAAGAAGAAAAACTTGAGGGTGGGATAGAGTAGGTGAGTTTGTGAAGCTACAGTAATAGACTGTGAGTCATCACCTATATGTAAAACTTTCCAGTAGAGATGTCAAGTTCCTTTCCTCTGGTTTCAGCCACGTCTATTCTGAATCTCCTCTTTCCTTTTATCTTCATGCCCTGGGATGTTCATTTTCTCTGATGGCTTCATCAATAATAAAACACAGGTGGAATTGTGAGGACACAATATGATATTATACATTAAGTAAAGCCAATGATTCCATTGCATATGCAAAGCAGATGAGAGCCAAACAGACCAACTAAAAACCCTGCAGATTAAAAAAAAAAAGAAATTAATGACAAAATATGTCAGAGTAAGTTCTTCTAGCTCTTGAAATTTGCATATGGCTATTCATCCCCATGAACATTAATATATTCATTGGCTTTTGCCACTGTGACTGAATATCTGAAATTGATAATTATAAAGAATATAACTTTATTTCTCACAGTTCTAGAGGCTGGAAAAACAAAAGTCATTCACTAACAATTGCTATGTGCTTTCTTGCTCTACCATAAAATAGCATGTGACACAGATTTAAGACAAGGGTAAATGTGATACAAGTCACTTCTGTAGCAAAGATAGTCCTATGACAGTTGCATGGATGAATTAAGCCAGTAAGGGAAGGAGGTTTCAAATACCCTAGCATCACATATTAGAATTAAGTTTCCAATATATAAATGCCAAGCATGGTGATCTGAGTTTGAATCCTAGCAGCAGTACTAGCATAAAATATCAGGTGTGATGACATTTATGCCTGTAACTCTAGCACTGTGGTAGCACAGATTGGCTATTTTTATTGTTCACCTGGTTCAGTGAGAGACCCTGTCTCAGAGAATAAGTGAGGGAATTATAGAGCAGGACATCCAACAAATCTCTCGCCTTCATACATGTATACAGACCACAGACATGTGTATCCTACATATAACACACACACACACACACACACACACACACACACACACACACACACACACACACTAAAACAAAGAAGAAAATACATATGATTCAACCATTTGACTTTCTTTGAGCAAACCTCTAGAAACTCTAGAACATCGATTTTTTTCTATAGTTCTTTTATACAATGACACACAATTGGAATCATACAATACACAGCATTTTCAAAGTGGTTTCTTTAACAATTGAGAGTCATCTGTATCTTATATAGATTGATATCTCACTTCTTTCAACACTGAGTGATATTCTCTTACGTAGGTTGTTACAGTTTGTATATAAAGTACCCATCAAGAGGGTCTTGTGTTGAAGACTTTGTCCACAACTGATGGCATCATTGAAAGGTGATTGGATTATGAAGGTGTGAACTTCATCAATGAATTAAGCCATTGAAAAATGCACAATGGAATGGGCTATTAGGAAGTAGGACTTGCTTGTTCTTTGAAGCAGTGACTTAAAATTAATAGGCTAAGCTTTCTGGCTGGTGAGTCCCAAGGATTCATCTAGCTCCACCTCTGCATTGCTGGGGTTACAAGCAACACACCACAATGTCTATCTCCTTTTCTGGGGATGTAACATGGGTCCTCATACTGTAAGGCAAGAATTCACACCTTCTGAGCTAGCTCCAACCCAATAAATAGTACTTCTATTCAAAGCAATAATACTAAGGTCAAATGCAATATTTGAAGTTATATTTAGGTTAATGAAAAAATTTAAATTTTATTCTTTGATCCAGAAATGTCTCCCTAGCAACACCTGTTTCTCTGATCCTCTCAAAGCCACAGCTTATTCTTCAGAACATCGTACTATGTCCTAGGTAAGCGTACAATGACATTTTCAATAATTACTAATTCAAACAGTAATAGATGCAACATCTTGTCCATCACATGGGAAATGAAGAAGTTAAGAGAACTGATTTAATTTTCATGACCTGAAAGATCTGAAACTCATATTTCAAGATGGCTAAGAATTAATTCCACCATAGTAACCCATTCACATTTGGTTATTTACCCTGAAACATTGTATAGGATACTGTACTACATTTCAAGTATTGTGCATTTGTTTATCAAGCTTCTAACATTCTTCTTTCTCAACAGCTGGTTTCTAGGGATGGAGATACAACTCTTCACAGAATACTTGCTTAGCATATAGGAGACTTGATTCTGAGCACTGATATTAAAAACAAACAAAAAAAACCCTAAAAGGCTAAACAGCTGTTAAACAGTTTCTACATTCAGCTTTTGGATCCTAAATTGCCTTAGCACCAGTAGCAGAGTGCCCCCCTTGTGTAAATTAGCCAGAATTGTCTCATAAATACCATTCACCACCACCATGAGAGTAATAACTATCTCTTAGCTCATCTCCAACTTTTCTTCAGTATAACTTAATCACATCTCTACTTTCCACTTTGGTTTATGTTGCTTGTTGTGAGGAAATACATTGAAGTATATGAGTTTTTAATATGCATTATCTCTGATAAGGCTCTATAATAAGAAAACTAAGAGAGAAACAAAAGTAATGAAAGAGCAAGATTATGTGTATGTGTCTACGTGTGTGTGTGTGTGTGTGTGTGTGTGTGTGTGTATTGGAGGAAACCAAGAGTTTAAAGCAGAAAGGGACTGATTAGATAACTTCATGGATACATGAATGTATGGATGGACAAACAGACTGACGACTGGGTGGACACATAGATAATAGAGTAAAAATGTAGGTTCGCTTGTGTATTATGTACTATATCCCCTCATGCCATGCTGAGAATGTTCATTAAGCATTTGTATTCATTTAAAATTTGTTTTTCTATTTCAATATTTAGACCCCATTCAGTAATTATTCATTTGCAATATCTTACTTTGTGTTTTTTTTCCCAACCCCTTTCTGCTTAATTGGTTTTATTATGAAGCTTGATGCTAGGTTTATTAGTAAAACTCAAAGTCTCTACTTTCTCTTGATTCCAAACTAGCCTGGTGAAACTTATGGTAATATTACCCATTCTGAATTTCTTTTGCCCAAGAAAGCTCTTGTGTAGTCAACTATTTGCAGGAAACTCATGCCAAAATGGTTAAAGAAAACTGGTCTTTATATCAGCAACTAAGGTTCCAGAGGACAGAAAAGTCAAAAGAACAGAAATTAACGGGAATAATCATTAAACATTTCTAGCATTGCAAAACCACAAGTAGAAGAAGGTATTGTTGAAACCTAGAAGCAAGAGTTATTTGGTGTCTTTTTGCATGAGTTAAGACTATGGAGCAGACAAGACCACTGCTGAAATCTGCCTAAAGAAACTTTTTATTAAAAAAAAAAAAACTCTGGCTATTCTCTCTTCTTTTAAACTTTAAATCGTTACAAATGCTTTCCACTGATAAAGCCTAGCCAGAAGCTAATGGGAAAAGAAATTGTGAAGTGTGGTGTTAGGGCCAGATCCCTGCAATTGAGAGCAGAGTAGGATAAGGACAGAGAGACAGGTCAAAAACAAAGAATTAAGTGTCATGACAGTTTTTCCCTGAACACCCAATTGAGTCTACCCCTCTACCTAATTTTTAACTCCTTTGCTATAAAAGTTGACTCATTGTCTGCTCACTCATAATTCTAACAATCATAATAGCTGATGAGAATGTGTCTGTAACTCACTGAAGAGTATATGATCCTTTGACGCTATACTATGATTATAGTTTTAGACAATGTGAAGATCAAAGCTGAAAGTACAGATGATTCTAAAGTACAAATTTAGGTCTGTCAAAAAGAACGCTCCTCTTGCTGACCCCCCCAACACACACACACACACAAAGAAAACTTAGATAGATGCACATCTTCTTCTATGTTTCCTGATTTGCACAGAAGCCAGATAACTGGACTATACTCTCCTTTGGCTATGAAAGTGGTTGTAGTCATCTTATCTCCAAGTATTGCTAAGCAACAGCTTTTACAGCCTCACTACTGGATACATTCCACCCAAGAAATGGGAGGATTGTGGCAGGGGAAGAATCTGACCTGTTATACTATGGAATTTTGGCTCTAGCTCTAGAACATAAAGGGAAATGAGTTAAGTGTGTAGACCCAATCCAATAAGGCACTGGGGAAGTCCTACATGCCTAGCTAGCTGGAACAGAGCTTCTGAGTTAGGAGACCTCCCTGTAAGCATTAGAAGAAGCCTAATAATAACCTTCTTCCTTGATGCCTTACCACTAACCCCACCACCACCCCACTAAAATGGAAAGAATAAAACTACTATTGCCTGCCCAGACTAACCAAATGCTGAGGCCAAGAGGAGAAAAATGTGCTAGGTGGGGAAGCCATGCTTCCAATTTGCCAAGTTGGTATTTTCATCAGGTTTGTTAAATCTGTAGTGGTAACACACAAGATTGAGAACAACTGATGGGGTTTACCCTAAAGTGAATTTTAAACTATCAAATAAAACTACTCTCTAAATTGCAAGTGAAACAATGTGTTTCGTCCAAAGCCTCTGGTGTTTTCTCCAAAAGCCACACTGCTCTTGGAAATTACCTCTCTCCAAAACTATCTTTCTTATATAGATATGAGCTCCATTTTACAGAATTAATTCCCTGTCTATTTTTTCTCTTTGCAAGCTGATTTAGAATTTCCAAGGTCCTCAAAGATTGCAACCATGGACCACTGTCCACTCAATTCCTATGCCATTACATCAGTAATCATTTTTTTAAAAAAAATGTTATTTAGAAACTTCAAGAGACTAGTGTTTATACAATTTCACCTGAATTAATAATCCATTAATAATCCATTAAATTCAGTACTGCATAACTGATATAGAAACTTTCACAATGCTAATAGATAACTGCTTTGGTTTCTAGCCTAGTTTTTGTCTATATTTCACTTTAAATAATAATGCCCAACAATTTTCCCTTAGTTCAAAGTACTGAAGGAATCATCAAGCTATTGTCTCTTCAGCAAAGAGCTGTCATGATACTATGAACAGGCCTACAGAGTTATTTCTAGAGGGCATCTGTAGACACACCAGAACCTCTCCTGTTTAGAAAAGGCCACCTCTAGCTTCAACAGGAGTAAGGAAGAGTGTAAGATCCAACACTCCATATCCTCTACCTCTAGATGCACCCCGGCATGTTCATCTCTTTGACTGCATGTCCCACACCCTCACCCCAGCTGTCTAAATAGTCTCAGTTTCTTCACTAGCCCTCAAAGGACTCAACAGATATTGTATGTGTTGTCATGCTAGATCTGTCTGCTCTGTCCAGAAGACATATTTCTACATCCTATTTTCCTGTTCTTTCACTGCTTAGACAGTACTGTGTCTAACTGTATCTCTGCTCTTCTGCAAAAATTACGGCAAGAATCTTGTGAAATTCTAAGTCTGTACCATGAATATGGGGTAGGCCTGAGACTATGCATTTCAAACAAGCTCTTAGGAGAGCCTGATTTGCTAATCAGACCATAAGTATCAGTTATGAGTGATCAGTTATCAATTTGCTTATTTTACAATTTTGTGGCTAGAGAGACTGAAACCAGAAATCCATACATGCTGGGGAAATGCTCTATTACCGAGTTACCCCTGCAGGCCTCAGAGTTAATTATATCGCCTAACAGACATGAAAAGCACCGTGCCTTTTGTTTTCTCAGAAGTTAGCTTCTATCTCAGGCAGTGAAACATGGCTCAGTAAGGAGTCCCTCTAGGTGGACTCTCAGATACTGCACTGGGCCTCTTGGGAAAAGAGAAGCAAGTCCAGCAGCAGTTTCAGGAGGATCCCTGTTGTCTCCTCCTGGCTCTGCTAGTGTAACACAAGCTCTGGCAGGGCTCTTACTCGTCAATCATTCTAATAGCAAATTTTTCCAAACTAAAAATTAAGGCAGAACAAAAGCAAGGTTTCCTAATCATAATACCCACCTCGGATCTTGGGTTATCTGGAAACAGTTTACTTAGCTCTGGTAGTAATTGTTAGAGGAGACTGCCACTGAGTGGCCTTGACTCTACCATGGTGTCAGAAAGTTATATTCTTTGCAAACTGAAAAGTAGAAAACCAACAGACCTATTAGAAACATGGCAAAAATGTTTTTCACATCTATTTATTTTCTCCAAATAATCATCATGATCATTAGTAATAGAAACATATTTCCATACAGTGGCCAGTTGTGATATGGTCCTGTCCCTCAACAATGTCCCCAACACTTTAATCATTAGCATATCAGCCCTGGGACTGTCAAAAGCTATTCAAGTTGTCCAGTTTAGACCTATCATTTTAAATGTCTCATTTAATGAAAACAGTAGTGTGATGCATACTGGTTTTGATATCCCTTATCAGATTTCCCAAGAGAAGAGTAGCAGAATTAAATTTCCATGTAACACACTAAGGAATAAATCACATGACAAAAGTGGTATGGAAAATAGGAATGGAATAGGTTCTAAGAACGAATAAACTCTAGACAGTGTGATTTAAAAAACAATCCCTATTTTCCATGCATCGATACTACTACGCATTGTAAAATTATCTGGGTGTTTGGGTTTGCTGGCTATTCCTTTGTAAGTGCTTGGGTAAATCCATCATGTCAGTGTCATATGAGCTCACTGCTGGCATGGGTTCAAGAAATCTCATTATTTTTTGATGTCCATGATGGATTCAAAATGAGAATATTACTGGCCTAAGGGTCTGTTAGCCTTGCCTGTCATATTTGTCAAGCTACAAAGCAGATCTGCCAAAGAGTTGGGAGGGCATTGGGGACAGTGATCCATTAAAATTCAGTTCCATTACTTACACTCAGTTAGGCTGAGGAAATGGAGGGTAACAAGTGTGAGAGTTGCCTCATGGGATCCATTTTCTGTGTTACATACCAGAAAAGGAAAAATCAAGATGACAGTTGAAGCAGCAAGAAGCTCTTTCGACATGTGATAGGCAGGTCTTATAATTTCTCACTGTGGGTGAAAAGTGCCTGTTTGGGTAAGCTACCAGGCAACTTTGGGAGTGTGGCCAAAGTCCTGCAGGATAAGTTCAGCTCTTACTGAAAGCTGGCCTTAAATTGCTCTCTGCCCTCTTGGTGGCAGAGCAAGGCGATGTCAAGTCATCTGGCACCTAAGGACAAAGACTTAACTATAACAATTTGATTTAAAATAATAAAAAATCACTGTGCTGTATTTGTAGCATAATAAGTTGGAGGTTCTGGATGAAATAGACTTGTAAAGAAACATAATACTTTTGACTTGGATGATACCTTGTAGAAGAGAAAGGAATGCAATCTTACATTGTAAGACTGTAATGCTAATGTAACTTCTGAAGCTAGGGTCCACCCTCCTTTCTTGCCCACCTTTTTTTCTAATGAATTCTTTAATAAATTGTTATGTTGTTAGTATGTGTCAAGTACTATGTGCTAAGTGCATCCCAAATAGTATCCATTGACAACTTAACACATACTAGGCAAGGTGAAGATGATTTTACATGCATTGACTTGAACAATTCCCTAAGGTTGTTACTATCCTGTTTCAATGGGAAGATGAATTCTTTGCCTATATTATTGAACAAAGACTCTGGCTTTTAAACAAAAGCCTGCACTTTCACAGTGTGTGCTTTAACTTGCTATAGCAATATAGGAAATCTGCATTAGATTGGGACATTGTTCAAAGAAAGCATAATGAAGCCTGATCTGAATAAAGAAATATTATTTCTTTTAAAAATCAGAATATGTGCCTAAATAGGTACATAATAAAACTCCTTGTTAAATAGCACTGTACATGCTTAATGGGAAGGATTATTGAGGTTCAATAATCACACCAAAAACAATGGGCATAGCAAGCCAACTCTGAGAAAGTGTACGGTGAATAACAGTGATGAGAGCTGGGAAAGTAAGTAGAGCTGCCTGTATCCAGAGGGAAGGAAGGGGGAGCCAAGTTGATGATGGTTGCAAGCATGAAGCCCCTTTCTTTAGTCTCTTTGATAGCTTGAACCTGGAAGGGAGCACTGGTTTCCATTGCATAAATGAATGTGGAGACTACACCACAGCACATATTAGCTTTCCCTGACCAAGATTTCAGCTTGTGGTAGTGATGCAACTGTGATATATGACTTGCAAATCTTTCAGTTTTGCTAGGTGGAAATGAAGCTGGACATGAAATGCATGAGCCACAGAGTGCCCCCCCCATTGAATAGTTTAAGAAGGACTGGTTACAGATCTTCTTTGAATGTCTGGTAGGTTCTGTTGGGAATCCATCTGGTTCTAACCTTTTTCTTTGTGTTTTTTGTTTTGTTTTTGCTAGAAAGCTTTCAATTTCTTATTATTTGTGGGTCTTTTAGGATTTTTACTTCCTCTTGGTTTAACTTCAGTGGTTTGGATGAATCTAGAAATTCATCCATTTCTTTTAGATTTTTCTAGCTGGTTTTTTAAAATATTCCCTTATAATATTCTGAATTCCTATGGTGTCTGTTGTACTGTTTCCTTGTTTATTTATGATTCTGTTGACTTGGTATCATTCCTTCTTTCTTTTCGATAATTGGGCCAAGAGTCTGTCAATTTTGTTTATCTTCTCAAAGAAGCAGTTCTTAGATTTGTTGATTCTTTGTATTGTTTTCTTTGTTTCTATTTCCTTGATTTCTTCTCTGGTATTTATTATTTCTTACCATTGGCTGGGTTTGGATATTGTTTGGTTTTGTTTTTCCCAACAGTTTGAGTTGCATCATTAAGCCAATAATTGTGCTCTTTCTAATTATTTAATGTCAGCACTTAGAGCTATAAATTTCCCTCATAGTACTGTTTCCAACATGTTCCAGAGGTTTTGTGTGTGTTTTCATTTAGCTCCAGGAAATTTTTTATTTATTTCTTGATTTCTTCCCTTTAACTCATTCATCATTCAATAATATGTTATTTATTCTCCATGAGTTTGCATAACTATTAGGGGGTGTTTGCTTTTGGCTGATAATTTTCCATTTTATTGCATTTTGGTCAGATAGGATATAAGGGGTGATTTCAATCTTTTTGAATTTGTAGTGATTTTGTATTCCATGATGTGGTCTATTTTAGGAAACTATATGCTGCCGAGTAGAATGTGGTTTGGGTTTTTCTTGTTGTTGTTGTTTTTTTTGTTGTTGTTGTTGTTTTGTTTTTTGGTGTTTTGATGAAATAATCTATGGATATTTGTTAAATCCATTTGATGTGTGATGTCAATTAATTCTGATGTTTCTCTGTTTAGTTTTTGTTCAGATGACATCTTTGGAGAAAGTGGAGTATTGAAATCACGTACTATTAAATGATTGATGTTAATATGTGTCTTTAAATCCAGTAGTAGGGTTTTTTTTAATGAAATTGGGTGCCCTAGAGTTTGGTGCATATTTATTTAGAATAGTAATGTCTCCTTTGCTTCACTCTTCCCTGTCTTTATCTCTCCTTACTAGTTTTAGTTTGAAGTCTGTTTTGCCAGATATTCACGTAGCAATGCCTGTTTACTTCTTAGTCCCACTTAAGTGGACTACTTTTGTCCATCCTTTTACTCTAAGGCAGTATCTATTCTTAAAACTAGGAAGTGTTTCTCAGAGGCAACAGATAGATTTTGTTTTCTGAACCATTCAGCTAGTCTGGTTCTTTTCATTGGAGAATTGAAGCCATTGATATTTAATTGTATTATTAAAATGTGTGTAAGTTGTTGTCATCATCATGTTGTTGTTTTAATGTGTTGATGTCTGTGATCACAATAGTATTTTATATTTTGATCACTATGTCTTTTCCAGAGCCTTTGGCTCTGTTAATTTCTCTCCTTGGCCTGAAATAATGCTTCGTATAGTTTATTTAGGTTTCATCTGGTGGATATAAATTGTTTTAGGCTGTTGGTATCCTGGAAAGTTTTTCTTTCTCCTTCAATAAAGATAAGTAGTTTCATTGGAAATTTTATTCTAGTTTGGTTGTTAAGTCTTTAAGGCTTAGAATGTATTGCTCCAAGCTCTTCTGGTTTTCAAAGTTGCCACTGAGAAATCAACTGATGGGTTGATTATTCTGATGGGTTTTCTTTTGTGTGACTTGAACTCCCCCACACCGCACCCCTTGGTGGCTGCTTTCACTACACTTGCTTGGCTATGTATACTTATTATTTTAGCTTTAAATAGCCTATGGATTTGCTTTTCTGGCCTTGTCTATTTGGTATTCTGTGTGCATCTTGTATTTATATGGGTATTTCCCTAGTATAGGGAAATTTTCTTCTATGGCCCTTTGAAAGACCTTGTCTATGACATTAAATAGGTATTCTTTTTTTGAGGGGGTGCATTTTTGAGAGAGGGTTTCTCTGTGGCTTTGGAGGCTATCCTGGAAATAACTCTTGTAGACCAGGCTAGTCTAGAACTCACAGAGATCTGCCTGCCTCTGCCTCCCAAGTGCCGGGATTAAAGGAGTGCACCACCACTGCACGCTTAAATAGGTATTCTATATTTTTTTCAGATTTTTTTTATTTGTGTTAGAAACAAGATTGCTTTACATTACAATACCTTCTCCTTCCCATCCTTCCCTACCACCACCACCCACAACTAAAACCCTACCTATCACATGCCTTTCTGCTCCCCCTGGATGGTGAGGTCTTCCATAGAGTGTCATTAGAATCTATCGTATCCTTTGAGATAGGGCCTAGGACCATCCACATGTGTCTTGGCTCAGGGAGTATTCCTCTATGTGGAATGGGCTCCGGAAGTCCACACCTATGCTAGGGATAAGTACTGAACTACTACAGGAGGTCCCATAGATTTCCGAGGTCTCCTCACTGAAACCCATGTTCCTGGTGTCTGGATCAGTCCCATGCTGGTATCCCAGCTATCAGTCTGGGGACCAAGAGTTCCCCAATGTTCAGGTCAGCTCTTTCTGTGGGTTTCACCAGCATGGTCTGGATCCCTTTGCTCTTCACTCGTCCTTCTCTACATCTGAATTGCAGGTCAGTTCAGTGATTAGTTGTGGGTGTCTGCTTCTACTTCCACCAGCTGCTTGATGAGGGCTATCGGGTGGCATATAAGTCACTCATCAATCTCATTATCAGGGTAGGGCATTTGAGGTAGCCTCTACTCTGTTGCATATATTGTTAGCTAGTGTCATCTTTGTAGATCTCCACACATTTCCCTAGTGCCAGATTTCTCTGTAAACCTAAGATGTCTCCTTCTATTTTGGTATCTCCATACTTGTTATCTTCTATCTTCCCCTGACTCAATCTTTCTGCTCTCTCATGTCCTCTGCATCCCTCCTCTTCTCCCCTTCTCGTTCTCCTAGCTCCCTCCCCCTCCTCCCATGCTCCCAATTTCCTCAGGGGATCTTGACCCTTTCCCCTTCTCCAGGGAACCATGTATGTTTCTCTTAGGGTTCTTGTTTATTAGCTTCTCTGGCAGTGTGGATTGTAGGCTGGTAATCCTTTACTCTATGTCTAAAATCCACATATGAGTGAGTACATACCATTTTTGTCTTTTTGTGATTGGGTTACCTCTCTCAGAATGGTTTCTTCTAGTTCCATCCATTTTTCCTACAAATTTCAAAATTCCATTGTTTTTTCCACTGAGTAGTACTCCATTGTGTCAATGTAACACATTTTCTCTATCCATTCTTCAGTTGAGGGGTATCTAAGCTGCTTCCAGTTTCTGAATACTACAAATCGTGCTGCTATGAACATTGTTGAACAGATGTCCTTGTTGTATGAATGTGCTTCTTTTGGGTAATACCTAAGAGTGGAATTGCTGGATCTTGAGGTAGATGGATTACCATTTTCTTGAGGAGACACCATACTGATTTCAAAAGTGGCTGTACAAGTTGGCACCCAGCAGTGAAGAAGTGTTCCCATTTCTCCACATCCTCTCCAGCATAAACTGTCATTGATGTTTTTTATTTTGGCCATTCTGATAGGAGTAAGATGATATCTCAGAGTGTTTTGATTTGCATTTCCCTGATGGCTAAGGATGTTGAACACTTTCTTATGTGTCTTTCAGCCATTTTAGATTCCTCTATTGAGAATTGTCTATTTAGTTCTGTACCCCACTTTTTAATCGGATTGCTTGGTGTTTTGTAGGCTAGCTTCTTGTGTTCTTTGTATATTTTGGAGATCAGCCCTCTGTCAGATATGGCATTAGTGAATATCTTTTCCCAGTCTGTGTGCTGCCGTTTTGTCTTGCTGACTGTGTCCTTTGTCTTACAGAAGCTTCTCAGTTTCAGGAGGTCCCATTTATCAGTTGTTGATCTCAGTGTCTGTGCTACAAGTGTTATGTTCAGGAAGTGGTCTCCTGTACTAATTAATTCAAGGGTATTTCCCACTTTGTCTTCTAATAGGTTCAGTGTGGCTGGATTTATGTTGAGTTCTTTGATCCATTTGGACTTAAGTTTTGTGCATGGCGATAGGCTTGGGTCTATCTGCAGTCTTCTACATGTCCGCATCCAGTTATGCCAGCACCATTTGTTGAAGATGTTCTCTTTGTTCCAGCATATAAATTTTGATTGTTTGTAAAAAAAAATCAGTGTTTGCAGGTGTGTGGGTTAATATCAGGGTTTTCAACTCTATTCCATTGGTCTACCTGTCTATTTTTGTGCAAATGCCAAGCTGTTTTCAGGACTATAGCTCTGTAATAGGGCTTGAAGTCAGGGATGGTGATGCCTCCAGAAGTTTCTTTATTGTACAGGGTTGTTTTGGCTATCCTGGGTCTTTTGCTTTTCCACATAAAGTTGAGAATTGTTCTTTCAAGGTCTGTGAAGAATTGTGTTGGGATTTTGATGGGGATTGAATTGTATATGTAGATTGCTTTTGGCAAGATTGACATTTTTACTATGTTGATTCTACCTATCCAAGATCATGGGAAATCTTTCCTTTTTCTGGTATCTACTTTAATTTCTTTCTTTAGAGACTCAAAATTCTTATGGTACAGGTCTTTCACTGGTTTTTTTTTTTTTGGTGATACATTATTATATTTATTATGGGTCATTGCAGCGTCACCACGCCCAGGTGAGTAATCCCTGTACCAAAGTGCTTAAGCCAGCCTCTGTTCCTAGAATCCTAGAGGAAGGACACAGCATATACTGTTTTAAGGACTTAAAATACTTTGATTTGTAATTTCTTCAATATGTTTTCCATAGTCTTTCCCTATTCTAAACAGTTGCTTTTAAGATACTGAGTGCTGGAGAGATGGCTCAATGGTTAAGAGAATTCCTTACTCTTGCAGAAGCCCAAGTTCCATTTCCACCACCCACATGGCAGTTCACCACTATCCATAACTTAGGTTCCAGGGGCTCCAAGATCCTCTTCTGACCTTCATGGGCACTTGAATACATGTGTATAGACATCATATGAGCAAAACACTCAAGCACATAAAAAAATTCAATCTTAACAAAAGGAAAGATTTGTCTTCGGGAGCTGGAGAAGTGACTTAGTGGTTAAGAGCAGTGACCACTCTTGCAGAAGACTGAAGTTCAGTTCCAATCACCCATGTTGAGTGTCTCACAGCCATTTGTAACCCTAGCTCCAGAGGGAGCCAGTGCATCTGGCCACCTAGGGCAACCGCACTCACGTGCACATACAAGCAGACACATAATAAAAATAAATTTTTAAAAACATCATTCATGGGGCTGGAGAGATGGCTCAGAGGTTAAGAGCACTGACTGCTCTTCCAGAGGATCTGGGTTCAATTCCTGGCACCCACATGGCAGCTTACAACTGTCTGTAACTCCAGTTCCAGGGGATCTGATACCTTCACACCGATGCTCATAAAATAAAATTAAACAAATTTAAAAAAATCATTCATTTGAGGATGCAGCTCGGTTGGAAGAATGCTTTGGATTCCTACCCATCACTCAAAAAACCATCTGAAGGACCTAGTACTAATCAAAATGATATCAAAATAAACCTGTCAGAATATACTGGAGATTTACATGGATCATGAAAATTCTCATGCAGTTGAAGTGTTTGGTTTGGATTTTCTTTGGAAGTCCTTGGAGGAAGACTGAATTTCTTGAAATGTTTGTGGCATTGTATCAATAACCTGGAGCTGAAACATGGGGGCAGGAGACAGTAGATTATTCCGGGACTGTTGTAAGAATAGTGATACTGCTCTTCATATTATAGTGTGTCTTCTGTAGGGAACGGATGTCATTTACTGTGATACAACTGTAAGAAACTCAGTGTCCTTTGCTCTGTAGGTCCATGACATCAGAATTACAGTGATTATCTTCGTTGTTTTATCATCTAGGTTACATTCTGCTAATGCTATGGCCCCAAAGAAAAATGTGTCTTGCTCCCTGGCTGGCCTAGAACTCACCCTGTGGCCTCCCTGCCTCCGCCTCCTGACTGCTCTGTCTTTCACTTTTTTGGTTAGTGTTACCCCAAGGTATTTTATGTTGTTTGTGACAATTGTAAAGGGTGATGTTTCTCTCAATTCTTTCTCCATGAATGTGTCATCGGTATATAGTAGGGCTACAGATTTGCCACTTTGCTGAAGGTGTTTATCAGCTGTAGGAGTTCCCTGCTAGAGTTTTTCAGGTCACTTATGTAGACTATCATATCATCTGCAAATAGTGAGAGTTTGACTTCTTCCTTTCCAATTTGTATTCTCTTGATCTCCTTTTTGTTGTCTTATTGTTCTAGCTAGAATTTCAAGGACAATATTGAAGCGGTATGGAGAGAGTGGACAGCCTTGTCTTGTCCCCAATTTTACAGGAATTTCCTAGAGTGTCTCTCCATTTAATTTGATGTTGGCTGTCGGCTTCCTGTATATTGCTTTTATTATGTTGAGGTATGTTCTTGTTATCACTGATTTCTCCAAGACCTTTATCATGAAGGGGTGTTGGATTTTGTCAAAGGCTTTTTCAGCATCTAGTGAGATGATCAGGTGGGTTTTATTCCTCAGTCTGATTATATGGTGGATTACATTGATGGATTTTCATATGTTGAACCATCCTTGCATCCCTGGAATGAAGCCTACTTGATCATGGTGGATTATTTCTCTGATGTGTTCTTGGAATCGATTTGCCAGTATTTTATTAAGGATTTTTGCATCAATGTTCATGAGGGATATTGGTCTGTAGTTCTCTTTCTTAGTTGTGTCTGTGTGGCTTGGGTATCAAGCTTATTGAAGCCTCATAAAAAGAGTTTGGCAATGACCCTTCTGCTTCTATTCTGTGGAATACTTTGAGGACAATTGCTATTAGCTCTTCCTTGAATTTCTGTTAGAATTCTGCAGTGAAGCCATCTGGCCCTGGGCTTTTTTTGGTTGGGAGACTTCTGATGATTGCTTCTATTTCATTTGGGTTATAGGTCTATTTACATTGCTTATCTGTTCTTGATTTAATTTTGGTAAGTGAAATCTGTCCAGAAAATTCTCCACTTCCTTTAGATTTTCAAATTTTGAGGAATATAGGTTTTCGAAGAATGACCTGAAGATTCTTTGGATTTCCTCTGTGTCTGTTGTTATGTCCCCCTTTTCATTCCTGATTTCATTAATTTTCATGTTCATGCTCTCCTGTTTGGTAAGTTTGGATAAAGGTTTGTCTATCTTGTTGATTTTCTCGAGGAACCAACTCTTCCTTATATTGATTTTTTTGTATTGTTCTCCTAGTTTCCATTTTATTGATTTCAGCCCTCAATTTGATTATTTCCTGGCATCTGTTTCTCCGGGGAGTATTTGCTTCTTTGTGTTCTAAAGCTTTCAGTTGTGCTGTTAATTCTCTAGTGTGATTATTCTCCTATTTCTTCATGTGGACACTTAGAGCTATGAACTTTCCTCTTAGCACTGCTTTCAAAGTGTCCCATAGGTTTGAGTATGTTGTGTCCACATTTTCACTGAATTCTAGTAACTCTTTAATTTCTTTTTTATTTCTTCCTTGACCCAGGAATGGTGCAATTAGGTCTTACTTAATTTCCATGAGTTTGTAGGTTTGCTTTTTGTTTGTTTGTTAGTTTTTTTGGTTTTGGTTTTGTTTTTTTGAGACAGGGTTTCTCTGTGTAGCTTTGGAGCCTATCCTGGCACTCACTCTGGAGACCAGGCTGGCCTCGAACTCACAGAGATCTGCCTTCCTCTGCCTCCCAAGTGCTTGGGATTGAAGGCATGCACCACCAACGCCCAGCGAATTTGTAGGTATTCTGTAATTCAGTTGTTGTTGAATTCTAACTTTAAAGCATGGTGGTCTGATAAGATACAGGGGGTTATTTCAATTTTTTTGTACATGTTGAGAGTTGCTATGTTGCCAATTATGTGGTCGATTTTAGAGAAGGTTCCATGTAGCGCTGAGAATAAGGTAAATTGTTTTGTATTCGGATGGAATGTTCTATAGATATCTGTTAAATCCAATTGTGCCATAACTTGTATTAGTTCCTTTGTTTCTTTGTTAAGTTTATCTCTGGTGTTCCTGTCCAGTGGTGAGAGTGGGGTGTTGAAGTCTCCCACTATAAGTGTGTGGTTTTATGTGTGATTTGAGTTTTAGTAATGTTTCTTTTACAAATGTGGATGCCTTTGTTTGGGGCATAAATGTTCAGAATTGAGACTTCATCCTGATGGATTTCTCCTGTGATGAGTAGAAAGTGACCTTCTTCATCTCTGTTGATTGATTTTAGTTTAAAGTCCAATTTGTTGGATATTAGAATTGCTACCCCAGCTTGTTTCTTGGGTCCATTTGATTGGAACATCTTTTGCCAACCTTTAGTTCTTAGGTACCATCTGTCTCTGAAGTTGAGGTGTATGTCTTGTATGCAGTAGAAGGATGGATTTTGTCTTCTTATCCATTCTGTTAATCTGTGTCTTTTTATAGGCACGTTAAGACCATTAATGTTGATGGATATTAATGACCATTGATTGTTCATTCTTGTTTGTTTTTGATTTTGTGGTGGGGGCAAAATTCTGTGAGGGATTCTATCCCCTTTTCCTTTTGGCTGTTGGTGAAGTAGGATTATCTATTACCTATATTTTTCTGTTTGTAGTTAACTTCCTTGGCTTGCAGTTTTCCTTCCAGAAATTTCTGTAGGGCTGGTTTGGTGGATATGTGTTGTTTGGACCTGGTTTTATCATGGAATATCTTGTTTTCTCCATTTATATTTATTGAAAGCTTTGCTGGTTTGGCATCCGTGGTCCCTTAGCATAGGTAGAATGTCTATCCAGGACCTTCTGGCTTTCAGAGTTTCCATGGAAAAGTCAGGTCTAATTCTGATAGGTTTGCCTTTATATGTTCTTTGACCCTTTTCCTTTGCTGCTCTTAATATTTTCTCTTTATTCTGTAGGTTTGGTGTTTTGATTATTATGTGGCAAGGAGACCTTTTTTTTTTTATTCAGTCTATTTGGTGTTCTGTAGGCTTCTTGTATTTTCATTGGCATGTCTTTCTTTAGGTTGGGAAAGTTTTCTTTTATGATTTTGTTGAATATGTTTTCTGTGCCTTTGAGTTGGATTTCTTTACCTTCTTCTATACCTATTATTCTTAGGTTTGGTCTTTTCACGGTATCCCATATTTCCAGGATATTTTGTGTTAGGGATTTGTTGGACTTAATATTTTCTTTGGTTGATGAGTCTATTTCCCCTAGTGCTTCTTCAACTCCTGAGATTCTCTCTTCCATCTCTTGTTTTCTGTTGGTTATGCTTGAGTCTGTAGTTCCAGCATTCCCTCAGATTGTCCTTTCTTTATTGTCTCTATTTCAGTTTTTAGGTCTTGAACTGTTTCCTTGAGAGATTTGTTGATATCCTGTATTTTTTGTTTGTTTTTTTCTTCCATTTCTTTAAGGGTTTTTCTCTTTGTCCTCTTTGAGGTCATCTATCATTTTCATGAAGATGTTTTTAAGTTCGTTCTCTTCTGCTTCATCTGCATTGTGATGTTCAGGTCTAGCTGGTGTATGGTTCCTAGTCTCTGGTGGTGTCTTATTGGGTTTTCTATTGTTGAATGTGCTTTTACATTGTCCTCTTCTCATCCTTTCTTCTGGTGGATATAGCAGGAGTCTCTTCCTCTCCTGGTGGGTATGGGACCAAGGATCCCTTCTGGTAGATGCAAACAGTTCCACTACTCTGATGTCTGTCCTCTTGTCATGGATGGAGGTGGCATTGTTACAGAGGCCTTGGCAGTGTCTGGGTGTGTTGGATCCTGCCGCTGAGTTCAGATCTGGTGAGCAGACCCCTGGCATCAGATGCCTCTGAGCAGGTTCCATGAATCGGAACCAGAAACAGCCCCTGGCCCACCCGGGCCAGTGGATGGAAGTGGAACAGTCACGGGGGCCTCAGCAGTGTCCGGGTTTGTCCCCTGGCCTACCTGGGCCGATGGATGAGGCGGAACTGCCACTGAGACCTCGACAGTGTCCAGGTGTGCTGGATCCTGCTGCAGAGCTCGGATCTGGTGAGCAAACCCCTGGCATCCGATGTTTCTGACTTAAATACTATTCTTATCCCTTGTTTATGCCTATAATTCAAAGCTTTGTGTTTTTTCCCCATGTTGTCCAATGTTTCTAATTTGTTTCCTTTCTGTATTGTTTTTATTTTTTCATATTGCTTGCTCATTTTTTACTAGAGTCTCCATTATATCTTTGAGACCTGATATTATGTCTGCTGCGTGATTCTTTCTACATGTAAGGCTGAATTTTCTAGCTGGGCAATTGGGATTTTCCTTTCCATCTTCATTTCATCTTAATTCCTCTTCAGTTTTTCTTTCTACTTTTTGAATTCCATTCTCTAGCATTGGATTGCCTTTATCATGTTCATCAACCTTACATTTGTCTTTTCTTGGTCATTACCGAAGCATTTATTCTCTGTAAGTTCTTTTTGCCTTGAATTCATTGAGTGGTTTCTTTGTGTCTTTTTTAACTCCTTTAATTTTTTTGTAAAGTTTATAATTGTTCTTTTAAATTCTGTATCCCAGGTTTATCTAGGCAATTCCCATTGGCAAGCATTCCTCTAGGACTGGTGTCTTAGTTAGGGTTACTATTGCTGAGAAGAGGCACCATGACCGTGGCAAGTCTTATAAAGAAAACCTTTAACTGGGGTGGCTTGCTTGCAGTTTCAGAGGTTTAGTTCATTATCCTCATGACAGGGAGCATGGTGTTATGCAGGCAGATGTGGTACTGGATCTGAGAGCGCTGTATCTTGACTCAGAGGCAATAGGAAGTCAACTGACTGTCACACTGACTGAAATTTGAGAAACGACCTCAAAGCATGCCCCTACAGTGACACACTTCCTCCAACAAGATACACCTACTCCAACAGGCCACACCTCCTAATAGTGCTACTCACTTTGGGGGCCACTTTCTTTCAAACCACCACTATTGGTATGCTTTGGAGAAATGATACTGGCTTGATCTTTCATAATGTTGGTATTCTTGCAGTGAGATCTGCACATGTGGACTTCCTTTCCTAATTCATGCTACAGCCTGAAGGAGGAAGTGGAAAGTCTGTGTATGGAGCTGAGTGGTAGAGTTGGCTAAGAAGGGATCAGTAGGTAGATACAGGAAAGGTGGGTCCCGGTGCAAGTGGGTTGGTCAGACTAGGCTGGGGCAAGGCTCATTTAGTGTTTTTTAAATAGCTAAACTACTCATTTATAAATAAAAACCATGAGTTTTTAAAAACAATATGTTTTAACACTTTTGTGCAACATAATGTTCTATTGAAATGCAAAACACATGTTTAGCTATTCACAGTTCTCTGAGGATGAGAGATCATCAACTGTATACGTCACTAGCAGAGGGTCTGAAGTACAGATTGCACAGCAGACACATTGTTACCTTAGACAGTTTAGCAGGCGCTTTTCAATACACTGTAGTCACTATGAACTTTCACAGCCACAGCAGGGATGATTCCTCCTTGCTTTTTCCACTTTCAAACATCAGAATAAAAGGCTATCAATTTTGCTCTGTGTATTTTCTCACCATAAACATTTCTTGAATTTTTCTCCAGTTGGCAGAAATTGTCCCATTCCGTCATGAATTTCTCAATGGGAAATGAAAATTACTTTTTTAGGGGTTAACTTACTTTTGTGCAGCAGAGTAAAAGATCTTAATTAGCTAGATAATACAGAAATTAAATACAATGATGTAAAGCTACAGTAAAATTACTTATGCTGAAAAAAAACATACCTACATAAAAAAAGCTATATATCTGGCAAAAGTTTTGTGATGGTTATTCTTGGTTGTCAACTTTACTACATCTGGAATGAACTAAAATTGAAAAATGACTGGGCACACATGAGAGATTTTTTTAACTTTTTATTTGCTTAATGGCATCTTTTGAAGTAGGCAGATATGCTTCTAATCATGATCTTTGAGGTGAGAAGACATACATTTAATCCTTAATTTTCAAGGTAGGAAAACCCATCTCTAACCTGGGCACCCTTGCTGCTGGAAGCCTATATAAAGGGCATGAAAGAGGAAAGCTCTCTGTTTCTGTCTCTCTCTGTCTCTGTCTCTCTCTCCTTCTCTCTCTGCCTCCTTCTTCCTGCCATCACTAATAAGTACATTCCTTCACTGGCATTAGAGCCTATTTCCTTGGGATTCTGGTATATACTGAAGACCAGATGAGACACCCAGCCTTGTGGACAGAACTATTACTGTATTCCTGAACCTTTCATACATAGGCAGCCATTGTTATTCTTGTACCCTCCATACATAGGTATGATGTGGAATGCTCCTCTGTATGCTGTGAATATGTTGTATTGCCATTGGTTAATAAAGATGCTGGTTTGGGCAATAGCCAGGCAGAATAGGTAGGAAATCCAAACTGAGATACAGGGAGAAAGAAGGCAAAGTCTCGGAGATACCAGCAATTGCCAAGGAAGCAATATATGAGGTAACAAGCCTTGTGGTAAAATATAGAATAACAGAGATGGGTTAATTTAAGTTGTAAGAGCTAGTTAATAATAAGCATGAGGTAATTTAAGACCTCAGAGTGGTTATTCAGGAACTTGCAGGCAATGTTGGATTAACTGGACCACAACCTGTAAGTTATTCTAATATAGATAGATATATTAGAGAGGGGGGGATAAAGTTGCCAAGTTTAAATCAGGTAAAACTTATAGAATTTAGAGCATTCTCTGGCATCATCTGCCAAGTAATAAAAGAAAGGGAAAAATGATCAAAAGGAATGCTGTGGGATAATCGTTGTGTAAACTGTGAATATTTATTACTATCATTGGTTAATAATAAGGTTGATTTGGCCTATAGCAAGGCAGAATAAGTCTAGGCAGGAAAGCCAAACTGAAAGTACTGAGGTGAAGAAGGGCAGAGTCAAGAAGAGAGATGTGAGCCAGCCACTAGAGGAACAAGATATGCTAGAGCCCAGGTAAAGCCACAAGTTACATGGCAGAATACAGATTAATAGAAATGGGCTAATTTGTGTTCCAAGAGCTAGTTAGTAATAAGCCTGGGCTATGGGTTAAACATTTTGTATTTAATATAAGCTTTTGTGTGATTCTTTGGGACTAGACAGTTGGAACAAAAGGAAAGCTCCACCTCCGTTTATAAGAGACACTGTGTCTATGAGTATCCACTTCATTAGAGCTTAGAAGATGGCTCCATCATTAAAGTGTTGCTACACATTCATAAAGACCCATGGTTGCATAGTGTGATTATTAGTTCTATGTCAACCTAACACAGTATAGGATCATCTGAAGGGAAGGAATCTAGGTTGAGAAAATGCCTCCATTAGATCAAACTTTCAGGCGTTTTTTTAAATTAGTGATTGAAAAAGGAGGACTCAGCCCATTGTGGGTGGTTCCATCCTTGGGCTGGTGATTGTAGCTTCTATAAGAAAGCAGGCTGAGCAAGCCATGATAAGCAAGCCAGTAAGCAACTCTCTTCCATGGGCTCTGCATCACTTCCTGCCTACAAGTTCCTGCTCTGTTTGAGTTCCTGTCCAGATTTCCTTTGATGATGAACAGTGATATAGAGGCATAAGTTAAATAAACCCTTTCCTCCACAGTTTGCTTTTGGTCATGGTTTCATCACAGCAATAGTAACCCTAACTAGGACAGATCCCTAAGACTCATGTAAAAAGCCAGACTTGGTGATGCACATCTGAAATCTCTGCACTGGGAAATTTGAAAAAGGAGCTTCCCTTGCTAGCCAGCCTAGTTCAAACAGCAAGTTTCAGGTTCAGTGAGAAAGTCTATCTCAAAGAAAAATTTTAAAGGATGATATGATTGAAGAAGGCATCTGACTCAACCTCTGACCTTCACACGAACGTGGACCACTATGTCCCACCACATATATACATACACACACACACATACACACACACACACACACACACACACACACACACACACACACACACACACACAATGGCAAAACTGTATAGATAAATAAAGGAGATTCTGAGCATTCCTGGACCCAGTAGTAGGCTATTGTGTACCTTCATTTTATTAATACAAGAAAAATGTAATGTTAAAGACTTGAAGTACTGGTCCTGGAGAGTGGTCTCAGTAATTAAGAGCACCTGTTGCCTTTGGAGGGACCCTGACTCAGATCTCCGAATCTTTGTGAACCTAACAATAGTCTGTAACTCTAGTAGAAAAAAACCAGTGCCTTTCTCTGGCATCTGAAGACACTGCATGTACTTGGTACAGAACTATACAGGTAAAGTATCCATGCATATACAATAAAAATAAAATAAATCTTTAAAAATAAAAATTTCACAAATTGATATAATCAGAACAATTATTCCATTTGTATTATGTTATTTTGAAACAGTAACTGAATATTTAGTATTCTCACTTATAGATTTATTATGAAAATAATTTAATTAAATCCTAACTTTCTGTTATCATAATTTTATAATTTAATGAATATTCTTCATAATGGATACATGGCGTATCTGAGGTTTCTTGAAAATATAGCTCAATAAGATACACTACTGAGCTCTTAGGTGAAGCTTAATTGCTATTTATAAACACGAGATCATGTAATAAGAGAAGATTGATAAACAAATCTATGGATAAAAAATTTAAAATTTTTCTCTTCATGACTTTTGTCCCATGGATTCCTTACATAAGTTGTACAATAGTATGCTATTTAACCCCAGTAGCTTTGATATGGTTCTTATTGTTTTTTAAATCAACAGGCTATTTTCTTATAGAATCTTCAAAGGACTATTAAAACCGTATAAATTAACCCACTATTATTGGCAGGCCATCTTTAAACTAAGTAAAAACTACTGGTGACTTATTTATGAAGATGTGCTGGGAAAATATTTCTCTTTTTCTTGTTTTATGATTTCAAAGCCTTCACAAAATTTCTAAATCTCCAGAATGTAAACATTAGTAACTTTTCATTTCCATCCCAATTTTATAGTTGAGTGATAACAAGAGACATGTTACTACTTTCTCATTTTCAAACCTTATATTTTAACTGTGTACATAGTCACAGTTAATGTATTCAAATACATTTTGAACTAAACAAGGTAGTAGCAAAATTAATGTTTCTAAGAGAGAAACACTGCAGAACCTAAAAGAAAAGACAAACTGAAAAGTCAGACCTTATAGATTTTACTTCATGTTGTCTGGATGAATAATGAAGGTAACAAAATTGCCCTCAATTTACTCAGTGAATTTTCATCAGTCTCTTCTTAACATGTCTGAAGTACCAATGACTAGTTTATTACTGTTAGAAAAATTGTCAGAAGGATCAGATCCACAATGATAGCATTTTAAAATCAACATAATCTTGAGTTACTGTATACAGGAGAGGTAGAAGTTATCTCATACACGTTGTTTATACTACTTGGATAAGGTTGAGGCAATGAAGATTAGGAGGGGATTAATTCAGCAAAGGAAGTTTCTATATATAGGTAAACCATATCCTGGATGTGTGAAAAATGAACAGGAAGGTCTATTTAATGTTAAATCAATCTTTAAGAATGTCAGGAAGATGGAAAAACTGTCAGAAGATAGAAAAAAAGACTAACGAGGTACAATTTTCTGTGTAATGTACAATTGGATATCTGACAGTAGGCCTTCCAAAAATATTATAATAGATTTTTTTAATGGATGATCTAAAGTCACAGAGAAGAGCCCACATGTAACTTTACTACAATCAAGTCACTCCCAACAGCTATTTTCTTTCTGTTTAGTCTGTTTTAAAAGTAAAGACTGATCAGCAGATTTTATTTGAATCTGGGTTCAGAAAAATCAGACAAAAGAAAACACAAATGACTTACAAGCAGTTCTCAAGCAAAATCAAGTATCATATTTTTCTCCAACTAAAACAACAAATTAGTGCTAACTTAAAAAAAGGTACAGTATTGTGTTTAGGTCACACATGGCTCTTCCAACAGTTCTTCAGTTTACAATGTGACTGAATATGTTAAAATATTCACTGATACTACTCAGTTCCATTAAGATCTGCATTCTGGAAACTGAACCATGAAATCCCATTCCTGGTCAGTTTTCAAAGACAGTTTGTTTTCCTTAATTGGGTTTTGTGTATGTTGATAATTTTAAGTCAACTGGTCACTAAGATTTAAAATGGTACATCTTATTTTTCTGGATTTTGGAGTCATCTCATTTTTATAAAAGGTAGCATTTGTAAATTTTTCAAGCTGGTGTGTGTGTGTGTGTGTGTGTGTGTGTGTGTGTGTGTGTGTGTGTGCACGCGCGCGCGCGCGCGCGCGCAAGCATGTGAACACACAAGTATGTTCTTATCACTCTAAATTCTCTAACAGACAGAAAAGATCAAGAATAACCCTGCAGGATTTATTTCCCAGTTTCTCCTCAATATGACTATTGGAAGAAGTTATAAAGTTTCCACAACTCTGTTGTGTTATAAATGATTAAGAAGCCTACAAAGTAGGTAAAATTAATTAATGGAGATGATGACAAGATGCATAAAAGTTGGGCTGTTTGATAGAAAAGTGTTCAGAAAATATACTTCCAAGTAAAAAAAACAAAAAACCATGCCAATGAGCCTTCATTTTATGAGTCTGAGAAACATAGCATTGAACTTTTAAGTACTATTTGCTTGATTAAATTTCACTAAACAAAATATATGAGCAACAGTAACTTTCTCAGAAGTTTGTCATTTCAGAAAAGATTAACTACAAATGGTCTAATAAATGTGCTTTAATCAAACCTAAGTTGATTTTATTTATACATTTGTTAGATTCTCTCACTCCTAAAATGAATAACAAATGCAGTGAATAAAAGCTTACACACAAATCAAACTTTAAAAAAATTAGTTATTCCATTGGCTAAAACTCATCAACACTGAAAACATCAAACACTAACCAAATTTAAAGCTTATATCTCTACCCTTTTACAAAGATGCAAAACCATCCCATAATTATTGAATGTGCTTAATACCACTCCTTGTTACTTAAGCCGAAATTGAACACAGGGTAGGGGAAAGGGTTAGGCTAATGGTTTTGGTCCTCATGAACAATGAAAATGTCAGTGGATTAAGCCTATGAGTTTCCTTATCAATTTTTCTGACTTTTGTAGGGAAAGACAGGACACTTATAGTTTACTTCTAGTTAAGCTGAGTATTAGAAAGATTACAGAACAGACTGGGAAGTTTGAGAAAGAACATTGTAACTTTCTCTGCAAAGTGTCAGAATAGTTATGAATTAGAGGAGTCCACTCCTTTAAGTTGCCCCTCTAAGGATCAACTAACTTAGTTCTAATGGATAAGTTGTAAAAAGATAACAATGTTGCAAAAAGAGTTTTGCCTATAGTATGATTTTCCCTTTTATTGAAAATAGAATTTTTTCTCATATAATATATCCTTGTTGAAGTTTCTCCTCCCTCTGTTCTTCCCAGTCCCTCCTCACCTCTCCCCCTCTCCAGACCCTCTCTGTTTCTGTCTCTCATTAGAAAACAGACATCTAAGAAATAATACAAATACAACAAGTTAAAATATAAGATGAAACAAAAACTATTACATGGTGGTTGGGCAACAACCAACCAATATCTGATTTGACTTAAGGCCTATTCCACAAAATAGGACCCATGCCTGTTACTGCTTGAGTGACTAAGAACCAGAGACTAGATATCCCAGGGACCCAGGATAAAACTATGTATTATTACTCAAAGCACAAACAAACAAAAAAAGACTTCTGCTATGCTTATAGATCAGTGTCTACAGTATTATTAGAAGACATGGGTATGAAGAGTTAAGAAGAGGAACAGAAATCATCTGAAGATGAAATTGCATTATAAGTAACAAGTAAACTGTCCTTTATTCTTTCTCTTCTTACTGTACTGACTTTGTTTTGTTTTATGCCCTTTCTGCTCCATGTCTGCTTTATATGAAACATGCCTTTCCTTAGATACTTCCTCTGTAGTCCACACAACAAATCTATTTTCTCCCATATCACCTAGGGCAAGGTATTTCCTCATTTCCACTTTGATAACATTCACTTATTTCATCAAATCCCTTATGTCCAAAAAACCAATCTCCCCCAACCCTGATTAAGGATGTACTTTATTGAATCCTAAGGCAGACATTTCTGTGGACCACCGTCACCATCATTCTTTTTGAACTTGCAATGCAGGCAGCATCAATCACTTTAAACTCCTAATTACTTGCACTTCTGTGGCGACCCTTTCTGCCAATCATTGTTATTACCATACCTAGGCTTTTCACAAATTCCGTTCTATAGACCCCATTCCCAGACAACCCCAGGCCACACTCAAGTACTGGTCACACTCATTCCATAGCTAAATTACTATTTGTATATCTTTCCCTTACATATTCTCCCTTCCTTACCTATATTCTTTACAGAGAGATGGATGTTCATAGCAAAACAAAAGTCCTGGTCAAATCACTCCTTCTGTCTATTCTATACTTGCATCTATACAACAGAATAGTCTGAAGAATAACCTATTTTTGAGTTTATGGAAACAAATGAGAAACTGACTCTTCCTTTTTTTTTCTTCATCTTTAAATTTTTTTAATTATTTCTTTGAGACTAGGAGAGATTTTACCCATCTTTGAGAATTTTATGCTATGACATCAATGCTTAATGAAGCCTACTGCTAATGTACTTCAGGAGTCCATGTCCTGTTCCACACACCTAGATGTCTATTTCATAGTTCTATTGTGTTCAAATCTTCCATAGCTTCTCTCCTACTCACAAATTCCCCTGCCAAATTGATTTCTAATATCATCTAGAAAATTAATAAAAGATATTCTGTAGATCCCTTTCTCATAGCCACATACATTTTAACCTCTGTCCTCTTTGTCAGCATTTAATGTTTTTGAAGAATATCTATGGTCTTACCTGAAGCCATTTGCACTAACTTCCTGGAGAATTCTATGTCCACTGCTTCATCAATAGCAGACTACTAGCCTCATTTGCTTTCCTGCTATATTATCAAAACCACACTCTTCTTGATATCTCAACCTACAAGTTCAGATTCCCATATATCCTTTATTCTATCCCATTTTGTACCAAAATTAATTCATTGACACCTTCAGAATTTCACAAGATTTTTGCATAAGACTGCTTCACTTTTTGCGATGGCCTTTTTTGATGGCTTAACCAAAGTTTGTGGTTCTTTTTTTGATATTTCTAACACTCTAATTGTAGTTTTGATGGCAATCACATCAAATTGTAGACTACATTCAGCACTATGGGCATTTTTTATAATGTTAATTCACAGGATCATGAAAAAAGAATTATTTCCAACTTCTAATAACTTCAGTTTATTTCTTCAGTGGTTATAACTTCTAATAGAGGGTACAGAGTCTTTTCACATTTGGTTAGATTTACGTTCTTTAAAACAGGAAGGTAGCTACTGTGAATCAGATTGTTTTCCTGGTTTCTCATCTAATTTATTTATTTATTTATTTATTGGTATAGAAATGAAAGAGAGATTTCCTAATACATGTATATGAAAATTTGACAAGTAAATGGATCAAGTAGAAGATATACTATTTGGACTTGAAGAAAAAGTCAACAAAGATTCACTCCAACTCAGTAATTGTAGGTGATTTTACTAAGCCATTTTCACCAATAAACAGGTCATCTAAACAAAAAATAATCAGAATCTAATGCCACTATGAATAAATAAAACTATCTGATAGCCACAGAATATTTCACCCAAATACCAAAAAAAAAGAAGTTCTCCTCAGCAGCCCATGAAAGCTTTTAAGATAGACTACATCCCAATGCACAAACAAATCCTAACAAATTCATGAAAATGGAAATAGCTTCATGGAAGCTATTGATCCCATTATAATAAATCTTAATTTCAATAGAAAATGGATTTCTAGAAATTAACTTGTGGAGATTAACACATTACTGACTAATGAATGAGTCAAAGAAAAAAATCAAGAAATAAACTTTGAAATTGCTGGAGTTAAATAAAAATGAAACCAGAACACAACAAGAGTATTTGGTATGCAGTTAAAACAGTCCTAAGAGAAAATTTATAGCTCTAGGTCCCCATATTAAAAACTGAGAAAGAGCACAAATAAATTACTTAGTGATGCCATAAACAAGAACAAACCAAACCCAAATTCAGTCAATGTAGAAACCTAGTGCCATGAGAACTCCCTGAAATCTACAATGATGACCTTAGTGAAGACTCCCAGTAATGGGGTATATAAAGCCTGACTTAGCCATCTTCTATAATCAGGCAAAGCTTCCAGTGGTGGGACTGGGACATGAACCTAGTCACAAAACCTTCAATCTACAATTTGTCCTGTCTACAAAATATACTAGGTAATAATGGTGCCAATCTTGCAGGAGTGACCAACAAATGATTGGTCCAATTTGAGGCCCACACCACAAGAGGGAGACCACATCTGACACTGCCTTGATGGCCAGGAACAGGGCCTGGATAGCCAAGAAACCCATGGGAGAATCAAATATGACTGGCCAAAAAAAATGTCAAAGAAATGATTCCTAATGATAGTCTGGATACTCATTATCAGAGGGGCATCATCAAACAACTGCTGGGAGCAGAGGCAGAGACCCACAGCCAAACATTAAACAGAGCTCAGGGAATCCTGCAGCAGAGGAAAAAGAAGGATTTCAGGAGCTAGAGGGATCAAGGAAACCACAAGAACATGGCCCACAAATCAACCAAGCAGAGCTTATTGTGGTTCACTGAGACTGTATGGGTCTGAGCTAGATCCTCTGTATATGTTATGGTTGTGCAGCTTGGTTTCTTATGAAACTCATTACAGAGGGAGTGTGAGCTGTCTATGACTCTTCTGCCTGCTCCTAGGACACTTTTCTTCCTAGTGTGTTGCCCTGCCCATCCTTGAGATGACGTTTTGTGCCTAGTCCCTGGGTAACTTCTTATGTGGTGATTTGATATCCCTGGAAGGCCTGCTCTTTTCTGAAGGGAAAAGGAGGAGTAGATCTGGAGGAGAAGGGAGATGGGGTAGACTGGGAGGGGTGAAGAGAGGAGAAATTGTGGTTAGGATGTGACATATGATGGAAGAATATATTATATATATATATATATATATATATATATATTAACTTACAAAAATCAGTAGCTTTTCTATGTAACAATAACACACTTGCTAAGAAAGAGATTGTGGAAATACCCCAATTCAAAATTCCCTTCAAATAAGCAAATAAATAGATAGATGGATAAAGAAAGAAATATCTGAGAGTAAACCTAGCCAAGTAGATGAAAGACCTTCACCATAAATCTTTAAGTCTCTGAAGGAAGAGATTGAGAAAGATGGAAAGATCTCCCATACTCATGGAATAGTAGAATTGGGTGGTGAAAATGACCATCCTACAAAAAGTAATCTACAGTTTCAATGAAATCTAAATTAAAATCCCAACAATATTCTTCATAGGAAAAAAAACCTGAAAGTCACATGGAGTCCCAAAAGACCCCAGATACCCAAAGCAATCTTGAGCAAAAGAACAATGCTGGAAGAAATTCCATTTCATATTTCAAGCCATATTTCAGAGATAGAGTCATAAAAATTGAATTGTATTGACAAAAAAACTAGTAGATGAATAGAACAAAATAGAAGTCCCATATATGAGTACACTGTTTAAATGCAGCCTTTTCACATTTGACAAAGATACCAAAAGTATACACTGAAGAAAAAAGTAGTATCTTCAACCAATGACACTGGGGAAACTGGATGCCCATAGATCAAAGAATGAACTTAGACCCACATCTATCACTACATTGGTTGATTTTTGTCAGCTTAACACAGACTTGGATAAATCTTGGAAGAGAGAATCTTAATGAGGAAATTCCTCCATAAAATTGGTCTGCAGGCAAGTCTGTCGGTGATTTTCTTGGTTAATGATTGATGGGACATGGCCTAGAACACTATGGGCAGTGTCTCCTCTGGGCAAATGGTCCTGGGTTTATAAGAAAGCAAACTGAACAAGCCAAGGGGAACAAACCATCAAACATTCCTCCACAGCTTCTTCTTAGTTACTGCCTCCGATTTTCTGCCTTGACTTCCTGCCTTGGCTTACCTCAGTGGACTGTGACCCAGCATGTTAGCCAAATAAACCTTTCTTACCCAAGTTGCTTTTGGTCACAATATTTTATTACAGTTATAGAAATACCAAGACAAGTTCCATTGCAATTCTTCCAAGCTCTGTGTCTAAGGTGTCAGAGGATCTTATGGCCAGGTTCTGAAGACAACCAACAGGAACAGTGATAATCTATATTGTTTTGGGAGTCTCTTGGACTCCTTTGACCAAGATTCAACAGGAGGCATCCCATGTCTAGCCCTAGGATTTTGTTAGCTTATCTATGGCTTCTTGGTAGAACATTATCACCCCCAAGTATTGTAACTTTATTTAAATTATTAAATATATATATATATATATGTGTGTGTGTGTGTGTGTGTTCATACACATATGTATTTTTAAGTAAACATAAAATTGTCTTTCTTAATGACTTTTTAAAACATACTTGGTGTCTTCATCCTTCATTCCTTCCACTCCCTTCATCCACAGCAAAAGTTCTCCCTTAATTAATTTTTTTAACTCCCTGTTCACAGGCACCTGTATTCCACTACCTACCTCTCTCAGGCTCTTCCAACCTCTGTGGTATCCATTTTACTTTCCTGCTTTCTATGGTTACTTCACGTACTATACTATATCTGAAGATGTGGAGTTAGGGTCCACAAATGAGAATGCAGTGCTTGTGCTTCTAGGTCTGTGTTACCTCACTCTGTATAATAATTTCAAGTTTCATCAATTTAACCTGCATGGTTTTACTTTCCTTTTTATCTATATCACAACCTGCACAGCTTTGGATTTCACCAGACTGGGATGACAAGGGAAAGAAGAAAGGACAGACATACATATAGATTAAGTGGGCCATGTTCTCTGATGCAGTTGCAACAGCAGCAGCCAGAAAACTCAGCAGAGTTTTTTTATATATATCTGAACTGAATAGGCAAGTTTATTGTATAGAGCCAAACAAGGAAGCAGGTTCAGCTAATCTTGGTAGGAGGTCTACTTTATTCTTACACTGTCAGCATCCAGACATAGAATAGGGAAAGGCTTAGCCATTTCCTTGAGACTGACCTGGGGAAGACTTTGTCATTCCCATAGATCTGAATCATTGGGGTTCTTGATATGGCTGTATAGCAAACACATACACAACTGTAATTAAAGAAATAACCATTAAGTTGATGGAGAGGGAGTAGAGGGGGCATGGAGAAATTGCAAGGCAGAAAGTGATGGGTAGAAATTATATAAATACAATATTTATATATGAAATTCTCAAAAAGTAATAACAAAATAAATGTTTTTAAAAAGTGTCTCAATTAGGGTTTCTATTGCTGTGAAGAGACACCATGACCACTGAAACTCTTATAAAGGAAGATATTTAATTATGACTGGCTTACAGTTTCAGAGGTTTAGCCCATTATCATCATGGCAGGCAGACAGGATGCTGGAGAGGTAGCTGAGAGGTTTAGATCTTGATCTGCATGCAACAGGAGGTAAACTGGCCACAATGGGTGTAGCTGGAACATATATGAGACTTCAAAATCTGCCTCCACATTAACACACTTTCTCCAACAAGGCCACACCTCCTAATAGTGGAACTCCCTATTGACTAAGCATTCAAACACAGCAGTCTATTGGAGGCATACCTATTCAAACCACCACAAAAAGAAAAACTCCAAAAAAACAGAGATAGATAGATAGATAGATAGATAGATAGATAGATAGATAGATAGACAGACAGACAGACAGATATATGGACTTCATGCTTGCTCTGTAACGACTTTACCAACTAAGCTATCTCCTCATCCCCTAAGGCTCAATGAATTTCGAAGGGAAATGAATCTTCAGTATGTAATACAGAGTGTGAACTGTCTAAATACATAAAATTAGGAACAAAGTGAAAAGAAGGACTGGGATTGTGAGGTTGCTGGGTAACAAGGGTAGAGCTTTCACTTACTTTCCTATAGGATTTTATATTTACTCTTTCTTCCTTGACTTGAACTCATTTTTGTTGTGGCTTTGGAGAAAGATAATGTAATCACTTATTAAGCCCGATACAGTTTAGGATCGTAACTTCACTGCTATCCTGATGTCATAGTCTAGAAAACTGAGGTCTATAAAGTTTGAATATCTTAAAGTCCCAAAACTGAGGTCAGAACTCAGGTATATTCCAATCTACCAACCTACTCAGCTCTTTAAAATTATCTACGTGGCAGCAAATGAGTTTCTGTCATTTATGATGAAATTTAATCAAAATCCTTTTCTCAGGCTTTGTGAGCAACTCCACCTCTTTCCTTTGTTGATACAATTTCTTTCATACACTTCCATTCCAATAGATTTATCATTGAGTGCCACCATGCCATGACACACAAAAAAGCAGACATAATACATCATATATCAATTCACTTGGGTTGAGAGTCGAGATATAGTAAATATGATAATAAATTCTGAAAATAATTTTTAAGATCTGCATGTAAACAATTAGAAAGCAATTTATCTACACATTACTTCAATCTATTTACCCTAAACAGACTTTATATGCCAAGTTTTGTTGACATCCATGGGAGACCTATCCTTTCCTGAATAGAAATAGAGGAGGCGTGGATTAAGGGGATGGGAACAGAGGAGAGGGGGAACTGTAGCCAAGATGTAAAAATAAATAACAAATAAATACTTTACTTTGGATTTTAATTATTGTAAATTTACTCATTTAAAAATAAATACTACATTTTCTTTGAGGATTCACAATATGGTAGAGAAACCTAGAAGTTCCCCCATTGTTCAAAATTTATTAAAATATTGATGTTTCTATATGTTTGAATATAATGTCTATGATAGCAACAAACCTAGGGACATGATTTAACATTTCTTTCCCTCAATTTCATTATCTGCAAAACTGTGAAAATGGCATTGGTCTCCAACTTGATAAATTTCTTTGACTTGCTCTTTAGGTGTGCCTCTCCTTGGAGGACAATTATTATGAAAGGCTGTGGGAATGAGTAACTGAATCCTTTATTTGCATTCCCTTTACACATGCATATATCAATTCGAGTATTAAAATTCAATAAGGGCATGTTATTATTTTAAAACATCTGAATTTATGCATGAAGCTGATTTTTTAAAAAATAAGAATGCATGGAGATACCCACAAAATCAAGTGTCAAACCTTCATTTCTTGGATTTCTCATCTAAACATCACATGCAGAAAGGAACACAAAATAATAAGTAGACCTGTAATCCAGTTGTTACTCCATAGCGGCCTTGCATTTAAACTTTGCAGAGATTCTCTTTCACTACACAAAATACAACTGATTTTCTGGGTCTGGGTTATCTCACTCAAAATGACTGTTTTCATTGCTATCCACTAACCTGTGAATTTCAAAATTTCACATGTTCTCTCTCATTTGTGGATGTTAGTTTTGCTTCATTTGGAATAGCTGTATGGGTCAGGAAGTAAGTAAGGGTCCATGGTAAAGAGGCTTTCAAATTTTGTGAGACAGAATACAGTGACTTAAAGGAAAATTATGGAACAGAAAAGGTTATGGTATGGTGGGGAATCAAAGTACAGGGCAGATGAGGGAATACAGGGAAGAATAAATATCACCAAAATCTTTGGAAAGATCATTTGGAAACCTGTGCAATAACATAGCAACTTCCATATGTATATGTTTAAAATGCATTGTCCTATAAGAGGTGACAATATACCTATTAGTTAAACACCACAGGCTAAGAATTAGAAAGCCCATAGACCATCAAACATCATAGGCTATTGTCAATTCTGTGGTTACCCTCCAGAACATGACCATGAGACTCTGTTGGTGGAAAGTACCACATACTTGATTCACAGAACATAGAGATATTGTTTGTAGTGATATGAAAGCTTTATACCCACAGAATACCTTTCATAGTGCTGAAGATGCTAGACATCCTGCTAAAGGAGAAAAGTAATCATCCATCTTATCTAGGTATAAATCCTATGTCTTAGGGTTTTTACTGCTGTGATGAAACACCACGACCAAAAGCAACTTGGAGAGGAAAGGGTTTATTCCACTTGACAGCTTCTAAGTCCATCACCAAGGGAACTCAAGGTATGAAACTGAAAGCAGGAACCGATAATGAAGCCATGGAAGAATACTGCTTATTGGCCTGGTCCTTGTTCAGCCTGTCCTCTCACAATGCTCACTAGCTCAGGAATGGCACCAGCCACAATGGGTTGGATCTCCAAACATTCGTTAAGAAAATGCCCTACAGAATTGCCTAGAGGAAAATCTTATTGAGGCATTTTCTCAAGCTAGAGTCACTTTGGAAAAGTGACTCTAGCTTGTGTCAACTTGACATAAAACCATCCAGCATACCATGAAAGCTAAAATAAAACTGGCTGGGGAAGACATGCCAATTGGTGCAATGGTGCCATGGACACCATGGATGTGACTATTCACTTTCTGATCCAGTTTTAGGTCTACTTTTCAAGCTGAAACTCATACCTCTCACTACTACCAGGGCCAAGAATCTTTGGCTAGACAGGAGATAGGGGAGAACCGACTACTACTATCCTGCTAAGTGGGCATAGTATTAAACTGACCTCTAATGACTCCATTATACCCATGGATTAGTGCCTCTCTGGACCCCCCATCAAAGAATCTTCTTTTTGTCATCAATGGCAAGACAGAGATCCACCACTCATCAAGGTACAGAAAGTGCTCAGCCCTAAATGGGACATCTGTATCATGCCCCTCCTCCAAAGGCTCAGAGATCATTATGGATGTCAGGGGAGAAAGACTCAAAGCTGAAGGCAATGAATGACTACAAAGAAGCAGTGTTTTCCCAGACACAGCAGGGCAGCTGTGCAGATGAATGCACAGTGTTTGTGACAGTGTGCATGAAACCTGAGCAATTTCAGCCAGTCAAAATCCCTGCATGGAGAGGCAAGGTCAATACAGAGCTCCACCTCTATCTAAGAAGCTATTGTCAGGGACAAAGTCTGGTAGAGGGAGAGTCGGTTTTCATTAAGAATGTAGACCCAGTGGGCTGACCACATGCCAGAGCAAGTCTACAAATACAAGTCTATATGGGCAGCACCAACTGTACTTGATGGGTTTAAAGAAGAGTAACACAAAACTGGGTTAGTAGGGAAAGGGAGGTGGATCTGGGAAGACTGGGGGAGGGGTGAATATGATCAAAATACATTGCACAAAGTTCTCAGAGAGCTAACAAAGATTAAAAATAAAGAGGTGTTTGCCATATTCTTGACAGTGACTCTCCCCCCACCCTTGCTTCTACAAATGTAGACTATCAATTTGTGTTTCAGGTCCTAACTTCAGTGCAAAATTGCTCTGGGTCCATTTACATGGAAACAAGATTATAGTTACACCCCCACACTGAGACAACTTCTTTTCCTCCTTTTTCCACAAATAGTCTCTATCAGGACAATTTATTAACAAGTCAGTCAAAGCTGTCTCCCTTTGTAAGGAACAGCCTTTGGGTCTCACTAACCCCAAACACAATTTCCTCACCTCCTCTAGGCTGATGGTAAAGCTCCCTCTCTAATTTAGATAGAAACAGAAATGCTCTGTGTATAAGGCCCAGAGTGTTGTTGTTTATCTACTAATAATCATAGCTGGTACTCAAGAATATAAACTTTATATATTTGTGTAGTGCTGTGGAACAATCTGTTTGCACACTATGAATATGTGTTACTCTCATTGGCTAATAAAGAGCCTATAACTAAGCAGGATTTTGGGGAGAATGGAAGGGCAGAGTCATGGGAATCTCAGGAGTCTTGAGGAGGTGCAGAGGATACAGGATATGAACTGAGATAAGGTACAGAGCCATGTGGTAGAACATAGATAGAAATATGGGTTAAAGTTGTAAGAGATAGTTAGTAATGAGTCTAAGATATCAGCTGAGCATTTATAATGAATATTTAGTCTCTGTGTGGTTATTTGGGAGCTGGCTGGTGGGACAGATCTGACTAGTGGTCCTACCAAAAAAATTCTTCCTACAGTATAGGTCTATATTCACATCTTGCATGTCTCTATATTGTTAATCTGTGAATACACAAATACATAGCTTATAATTGCTCAGGATAGTTAAAAATATGTGTTGCTTAAGTTTGCATTAGGAGGATTCATCATTTGTCATTGTTCTCTTCCTGGGCTCATTGTATAAATAATGCAAATGATGCCTCTTCTATATGATTTCAATAAAAATCCAAGTTCTTCCACTTTTACTCCCATTATGTCTGTTCCACTGTGGTTATTTCAGCTTCTCTATATAAAATATGTTCAAATAGAGTTGCTCCTTAAAAATTTTCAACTCTAAGAAAAATAAGTTCTATGTATACTCATCCTATTAGTGAGTTAATAAACCGTGAGTCAAGCCTGTCACATCTCAACAACCTCTCACAGCATGAGAGCTCTTGTTCTATGTACATTCTGAAAGAGGCACCTCTAGTTTCTAGTCACATTCCTGTGTGCTGCAGAACTTAAATTATAGGGTATTTTCTTCAAACCTTGTTGTTTTCCTGCTTAAGTAACTTACTTGGCTTGTGATAAATACTTAAATGTTTCCTATGAATGAAAGTGTCTCACTTTGACTTTATACATTGTTGCTAAAAACGTATAAAGAGGAACTGTGTGAGTTCTTTTTATTGGAAAGTTCACCTTGTGTTCTTTAGAAATATAAAACACCTTGAATCCTGAGGATAAAAGGTACTTTGTATTTAATGCAATTTGGATGATATGATTCATTACTACACACACACACACACACACACACACACACACACACACACAAACACGGGGCCCTGAGCCAAATGAGCATTTTCTGAAAAACTAATTAATGGCATTTCTTCCTGCTTGGTGATTTAGGGATTACTAAACCTAACATACAAAGGAGAGTCAAGTGATCTATACCTATTCCTATTTATGAACCACTGGCTGATTGTTTACTAGGATCCAAAGGCAATGGATAAAAATATAAGGCAGGGGGAAGGCAATATGGGAAGACAAACATGAAAGAACTATTTATGAAAATGCCATGATGAATCCATTACTCTGTAGGCTACCTTAAAACTGCCTATTCATTGATGCTATCTATATGTGCACAGTTCAGTATTTTTGGTTTGTGATCCAGTTGCAGAAGAAATAAGTTAAATGAGAAACAGTGTACATTAAGGTAAATCATTTTTATAAAATTTAGTCATGGCTGCTAGGCTACTGGAAAAAGCATATTGCCATGTATTATTCCGAAAAGAGGAGTGATAATAGGCTATTTGCAGAAATGTTTACAGACTATAACCTGGTACTTCTTGAAATTTTTCCACTTTTGATATTATACTGCCTGTTATAGCAGGAAAGTAATGTCAGGATGCACCAAGGGCAATTTTGTAGAAAAAGAGACAAAAGAGTTGGTAGGAAAAATAGCTGACATTTTATATGGTACCTTTTTTATCTGTTGCCTCATAAATAGAAATAGTGCCTTTCTTTAGCTATTCTAACTAAAACAATTATGAAGATAATTTTCACATCTAATATCAGTGCAAAGTTCTCAATCTTGTGTAATGATTAGTTGATGTCAAATTGTTCATTAAAGTCATTTAAAATTCCCTGATTTAGTCAGACATAATGCAAAAGAGAAAAAACTGAAACTGAAAAAAATCATGTTTTATCCGTGTGTGTGTGTGTGTGTGTGTGTGTGTGTGTGTGTGTGTATTTGCATACCTCCTACTTAGGTACTCAGTCAGTTCTGCAGATTATCAGAGAGTCAAACACAGGTGTTCATTTTTCTGTTCTTATTTTACCTATTATTTTCTAAGATGACAAAATTCCTCAGAGCCATATGCTATAGAGGCATATGAAAAACCATATCCTTATACCATGAAATAGTGTGTTTTACTAAGGACCTCATAAAGTTCAAACTCTCCACAATTAATAGTTTTATTCCCCAATACTTCGTTAGTTTTCTGAATCATCTCTAACTCATAGAGACAGAAAATGCTAGAATGGCAAATGTCACATAGGTAAGTCACTCAGACAAAAGTACTACAGCACTGAAATGTGAGTTCCAAATATGAATTCTGTGACAGTTTAAAGTCTATTAAATTATGTTTATTAACAAACCCTTATAAATATCATTAGCAGAATCGTAAATCTTCTGCTGCTTTATTGTATCTCTAATCAATTAACACGGTGAACAAATAAAAATTCTAAGCAGACTCCAAAGTGCAAACAGTCCTGGATAAAAGCCAAGTGGGAAACCCACGTTCCTTTTTCAGAACCCGCAGAGGAAAAACATAGCTGGAAAAACCACCTTAAATTCATTTGTTTAAGGTAGCTTGGCACTATCAAGTGATTTCCTGTTCCATTAACATAAAACTTGCCCATGTTTTAACTTCATCTAATTTATCCCCACACTAATTGTCCCTCTGTGATGGCAGACTTTAAAATACATTCCAAGGAATGAATTGAGATTGTAACAAGTAACATTTACCCTGAGGACTGGCAATGAATGCATCAAAAATGTTAGCAAGCATAGACAGAATAGTAAGAGCAGAATGGTCAATTGCATGTTGTATTAAGAATTAATAGTTGGGATGACAATAAACCAGCATTGCAAGATGGGTGATTTAGAAGAACAGAAACAGCCCTCTGCATCTGGGTGGCAGTTGTGCAGCTTTGGTCTGTGGGGCCCCTCGAAGTGGGACCAGAAGATGTCCCTGATGCAGGAGCTGGCTCTTTGGAAGCTTTTCTCTGTGGTGGGAATGCTTCACCCAGCCTTGATGGAAAGGGAAGGGGTTTGGTCCTGCCTCGACTTGATATGCCATGCTTTATTGACTCCTGTGAGAGGCCTTACCCCTTCTGAATGGAGGCCAGGAGTGGGTGGGGGAGGGATGGAAAAGAGGTGGGTGGAGGGACCAAGAGGAGGGGAATGAAGGGAAACTTTGGTTGATATGTAAAATAAATAAATAAATAAAATCTTCCAAAAAAGGGCGGAGGGACAGAAACATTGTCACAAAGATAACAGAGCCCAGAAATCTAAAATCATGGCCTTAAGTTGAATTCCAACTGAAGACAATGAGGGGATGCCCTGTGAACTCCAGGATCATCTCCCCAATTCTTACATGACTATCTTTGCCTTTGGTCACTTCACATGGTGCCTGTCTTGAGACATTCCTTCTCTAAACTTCATCTTTTTTGCTTTTATAAAGACAGTTTCCATATGAAAATAGAAGGTCACCTTATTTCAGCATGACCATATCCTAGTAACTGCATCTGCAGCAATTCTATTGACACATTCTGAGGCACTTGAAGACAGAATTCAGCATATAAGTCAGAGGGAGAGACACCATTCAATAATAACGCTTAATTATTTAACTATTATTCATTTCAAAAAGAGTTTGAGGAGATATTCAGCTTTCTATATCCTCAGGGAAATGAAAACAGAAACCACAGGGCAAGGAAGGCTCAAAACCCACATGCATTTCAGTAGTAGAATGTCCAGATAGTAATCACAAAACAAATAAAAAACTAGAGCTTCATGCAACACAACAGTTGAATCCCACAATGTTGTGAGGAGGTTGAAACAAGGCTAATGTGGATTGCAAAGTAGCTCAATCCCTGAAAATAAATGCTCAGCATGACTTACTAGTGTCACTTGTCCTATGACTCACTAATTTCACTCCTAGATACCTATATGAATGTACAGAAGACATGTACAATAGTGTTTACAGAAGCTTTATTGATGACATCCAAAATCTGAGGACAACCAATATGCTATATCCTGAAATGGTAGAATGGAAAAATAAATTGTGACATGTTCACAGTAGAATACTACACAATATTTAGAAAGACCAAGGTACTTTCTCATGCAGCATCTTAAATAAATCTTGCAGACATGTCATAAGCAAAATAAACACAAATGGAATAAGTACATATGATAAAACTATATTTATTGGATTTGGGGAACAGGTATAATTAAGAGTAATAAAAATAAAGTTTGTTTACCTTTGGTAGGGTGATACTATGACAGTTATAAATTAATCCTCATGGTAGGATTAATATTCTGTATTTTGTTAAACATTCAAAATATTATAGAAGTAACAACTAAAAATGAAATCAGATGACTCATGAAGAACAGGTTCATAGGACCATGCACATATAAAAGGTGAAAAAGCAAAAGAGAACAGGTCAGAGTCTGGTTTTATCTTCCAGTTTTAGGATTTTATGACTGCTATAGCAGGGTATTGTGGGGGAAATTCCACTTATTGGTCCCTACCTGTGTGAATTATGAAGTGGCAGTGGTGAGATGGCTCCTTCTTCATCCTTTGCCTTACCCTAGCCAGCCCTCTCTCATACATCACAACTACACTATACCGTTCTTCAGCACATGTCAGAAAAATTCCCATTTTAATATGAGTGTTTGTGGAAAATATAAGGCTTAGGGTAGTGATTGAGATGTCCCTATGCTACGTGTATGTTTTTCAATCTTCTGTATTTGAATCAAATCCCAAAGTCCAGACCTGGGGCATTTTCAGTTCATACTAAAATACCAGTGGTGTAATATTTCCATTGGAATGATTCAGGCTACTCACCAAATATTTACACATCCTTTCACGCCCTTAAATCTGCAATGAAGAATTTGTGAACTGGAGATGTTCCAAAATCACATAAATCACTCCCTTTTGATTTCAAAACCAACATTTTGAAAAAGAACACTAACCTTTATTGAAATCCCCTGAAACATTGTTTATAAAGGTCAAGAAATAAAAATTTTCAATAATATTTACCGTGACTCTCTGTAGAAGGAAGACAGCATCTACATGTTCATAAACTAAAAAGTAGGACCTGGAGAAACTGTGTACACTTTTAACTTTGAGTTGTGCATCAACAAAACAGACTCTCTTCTAGGTCCATCTACTAGTACTCAAAAAAATGTTTGTTCTGAGAAATGTAAGCAGGAATCCACCACAAATTTTGTGCTCTTATTCATTCATTTTGATCACTTTTGTATCAGTAAGCTCTAGGTTGTCTCAAAGAAATCATGTTTTGACTCAAGAAGACCCCACCTCATAATTTCCAAGAGAAAGGGGCTGAAGTATGGGTATATTTAAAGAACAAAATTGTGTTTGAGAGACTGATTCAAAACCAATGGGGGAAAAGTTGAGCAAATATGCCAATTAGCAAGCGTATCAATGACATTTAAAGAAGCAGTAGGGGTGGCACTGCATGAGAGTCTTATTTTACTAAAATTTGTAAAATTACTGACAACATTGGGTTTAAAAACCATGGATTCTTCATAATTATTTCAAAGATAAATGCTCTAATTTTGTATATTTTTCTCTTTTCATTGAGGAAAATATCTGTTACTACTATTGAAAATTGACCTTTCACAACGCTAGTAATGGTTAACAATGGATTGATGGTATTTCAAGCCAACTGATTTTCTGTTTAGTTACTACTCTAAAACTCTGGACCTAATACTCAGAGACAGGCCGTTAGCACAGCAACAGCCACTGTGTATTCTTCCTGGCTTGGAACATCTGTGTTTTCCAAATCTATTGTTGTACTAATTGTTCTCTGCTTGATTGTCATTCTCCAAGATTATAAATATTGCAGACATTGGAGGAGGTGGATGGCTTCCTAATAGCATACTAATCTCAATTTAAGTGATTTGATTTATACAAATTAATTTAGGAATAATTTAATATCAAAGAGTCAACAACTTAGTAAGTAAAGGTGACAAGAGGCATAATAGGGGAAGGGTGATCTGAGAGCATTGCTGGATAGTTTTATGTCTTCTTGAAACAAGCTATAATCACATGAGTGGAGGGAACCTCAACTGATAAAATGCATTTGGAGGACTGAGCAAGTCTGTAGAGTTGTGGTTAGTGGTTGATGGAAGAAGGCTCAGCTCATTGTGGGTAGGGACACCCCTAGGTTGGTGGTCCTAAGTTCTATAAGAAAGCAGACTGGACAAGAAATGAGAAACAAGTCAATAAGTAGTACTCTTCCATCAGCTCCTGACTCCAGGTTCCTGCTGGGCTGGAGTTCCCACCTTGGTTTCCCTCAGTGGACTGTGATTCAGGATACATAGGTCAAATAAACTCCTTCCTCCCACAAGTTGCTTTTGATCATGGTGTTTCATCACAGCAATAGTGACCCTAACTAAGACACCAGGTAAGTGGGAAAATGGAGAGAGAGTTCCAATTAGGGTAGGGGGAAAATACAGGAGGAGGGGAAAGAAGGGTAATACAGCAGTAAGGAGGTCTGAAAAATCTTTTTTTCTATTTTTTTAATTTAAATTAGAAACAAGCTTGTTTTACATGTCAATCCCAATCATACTCTTAACTCTTTGCCTAAAAAGACCCTATAATGCACATAAATCTGTATATAAATATACAAATATAGTATAAATAACACTTTCTCACATCATCTGACAATGACCAGCTTGAAAACATTCATAAAAGTAACATTATACAGACTGAGAATGATATGTTTACCTATTTAGGAATATACTGTATATAATAATATATTTACATGCATGTATGTCAGACAATTAATGAAAAAAACAAGCCATGAGTTTGGAAGAGAACAAGGAAGGGTATATGGGAGGTTTTTAAGGGAGGAAAGGGAAGTGGTAAATGGTGTAATTATAAAATAAAATAATAAAATGATTAAAAAGTATTCATACCATATAAATGTGTCATGGTGCTATTTCTTTAATACTGGCCTTGCCAAAGTGTTGAAAACAAATGGTGCTGTGTGCAGAGCAATAGAATTCATTTTCAGTACGTGCTCCAGGGTCTGTGTATCCAGGGTGCATAGTCTTGATAATTTGGTGTATCCCTGGCTGTAACCACTGTGGACGCACAAGTGTATGTCTTCCTGACAATCAGAAGCAGATGTGTTATTAAATTGACTCTTCCCTCTCCAGAGACTTCTGCCCTAGAATTTCCCTGTAACATATGCAGATCCTTTATGGCAGGAAGCAGAACAGAATTAAGCCCATTGGGAATACTTTATTAGAATCCAGCATACTCTAAATAAAATCCTATTGCTGTTGGGACAACCTGCAAACTCTCTAAATAATGAGCATATCTCTAATTCTCAAGCATGCATGCACCCCACCCCTGTGCATAAAGCTGCTTTGGGCAAGGTCAGTTGACATATATATTTATGGAAGCAAACCGTGATTGTACATTTGCACATGGCCAGTCTAGTAATGGATGGAGTCATGATGTAGTAGAATCAAAGAAAGTCTCCCTCTCCCTCTCCCCCTCCCTTTCGCTCTCTCTCTCTCTCTCTCTATCTATCTTTCTCTCTCTCCCTCTCCCTCTCCCCATCCCTTTCTCTCTCTCTCTCCCTCTTTCCTCCTCCCCTCCCCTTTTCCCCTCCCCTCTCCCCCTCCCTATGTACTGGCATTCAAAGCACTAATAAGGTTTTTAAATAATACATATGCAAGAAGTGGATCCTTTCCCCCCTAGGTCTCACCGTCTGGTCTTCCAATCAGATACCTGATATGGGGGTGTATGAATTCCCCATTGACTATCTCCCTGGACGGTGTTAGGAGTTGAATACTATTGAAGCCACTTTCCTCTGAAGCTGCAACATAATGATTTCAAAATAAATTGTCAAAGACAAAGAATAACATGATTATGAGAGTATTTGAGAGGAAAAATATCCTCAGCATAGTAAAAGTTCTAACCAAAGGGTGAAAATGTAGAAAATTAAGGATGTTAGATTTTTCTCACCTCAAAACTTAATCACTTCATTCCTTTCTCCATGCCAAGATATTATAAATAAACACTATGGAATTTTGCTTATCTCATTTTACCTTTCACCTGGCAATTTAGGATACTTGAGGTCAGAAATTATTATCTCTTCATGAATCTCTCAATTGTTATGTGTTGATGATTTAGCTTGTCTTTGCTAGATGCTGGGACACCAGGAAGAGAATTAGGAAAGACAGTCATACAAAGACTGATTTTGCTGTAGGAGCCCACTTTCTAAATCCTTCTGTTATTTGCAAGTTATATGTGGATAGATCATTGTGGCCAGAAATACAAAACTATAAACTATATAATATAAATATAATAAATAAAAATGTTCGAAAAAAGCCAGTGGTGGTGGCACACACCTTTAATTCCAGCACTTGGGAGGCAGAGGCAAATAGATCTCTGTGAGTTTGATATCAGCCTGATCTATAAGAGAGTTCCAGGACAGCCTCCAAGCCACAGAGAAACCCCGTCTCAAAAACAAAGATTAATTAATTAATTAAAAATTTAAAAATATATAATTATATATAATGTATATAGATGATCCATGTAGCACCTATAAATCTCAGCAGCAAAGGACAGTGTGAGTCTAGCTCTTAAAACAGCAGGTGAGAACAACTATATATTCATCCTATTCCTCTGAGCTATAGCTTAGAAATACTGTCTTGGGAATAAAACCCATGCCACTTTCCTTTCAATCAGAGAAGATTATAATAAGAAATGTTTGATTGGAGAAAGACCCTGACCCAAATCATCATGGCCAAATTAAATTAAATCCAGGAATCCATTAAAACAAACTTAAAAATCCATGTGTACTGGCTGGCTTCTCCTAAAACGGGGTTCAAGAGGTCAGCAATGGATGTGAGGAAGACAAGTTTTATAGCACAGAGGTTTCCAAATGGAGGCTTTGGTGGGTAAAATAGGCAGGGTTACAGACTATAATAGTCATAATGATCTCCTAAAACAACGACATGATTGCAAGGTGATGGTAACAACAGGGAGTCATAACAAGCTAGCCATAACAATGCTTTTGAGACCAAGGTAGGGTTGCAAGATGGTTATTAACTTTTTGAAACAAAGACATGATTGTCATTCCTGGAACAGGTTGTACAGAACAATTTGTAGTTAAGGTTCCAGGTAGGGCATAGACCAATCATTGAGAAACAGAAATTTAATCATACACAACAAGGAACCTAGTTTGTCTTTAATATAAGATGACTTTAAATTTAAGATGGAGGCAGGCTGGTTATTTACTTCCTCCCCACTTATCCCTTTGTCTCAACACCTAACTTTTGTAGAAATTCCATGGGAACCTTCTGGCCAAGTCTGTAAGAGAAGCAACTAGGCCAAGCAAAACAGGTAGGCAAGCTTCAGGTCTTACTCTCCCTCCTTTACTCTAAGTTCAATCTCCTAGTCTCATTTTCAGCTCTGTATTGGACTATGGTCTTTCCTCCCTCCACCTTCAATCACAGGGGATTAGGCAGGTGTTCATAGTGGAATGCCCTATTTTTATCCTTCCTGTGCAATCCTTTAGTACCCTCACTTGTATCTGCCCCTTTAGCCTACCATTTGTCTGCTCTTAATACCTAGAAACACATTCTACCTTGACTGGAACCTCCAGTGGTTACATCTGGTAGGATCTTAGAAGCATTCCCTACCAAGCATCACCAAACTCTACAAGAGCCAGAGAGGGCAACAAAATACCAAGAGACAAAATACCCATCCTACAAAGACAACACCAGATAGTTACACCTACTCTCACAGTCATACCAAACTCAGATGCCTAGATTCTAATGTAAAAACATAATAACAGCTAGGATTATATGGATGTCAGCAACTTTACTAGAGTAGGCCCTGAGAAATAAAACATAGCTGAAGCACAAGACACCTTAAAATAGCCTTTATGAAAGTGCTAGCGGTCCTTGAAGAGGAAATGAACAAATCCATTAAAGAAATCTATGAAAAGACAAACAAACAGTGGAAGGAAATGAATAAAACAGTTCAAGACCTGAAAGTAGAAATAAAATCAATAAAGAAAACCCAAACTGAGGGAAATCTGGAAATAAAAAGTTTAGGAACTTTGAACAGGAAACTCAGATGCAAGCATCTCCAACAGAGTACAGAAGATGGAAGGGTGAATCTCATATATTGGAGACAATAATGAAATGGATACCTCAAAGAAAATGTTTAATGTTAAAAACTCCAGGCACAAAACATCCAGGAAATCTGGGACACCATAAAAAGATGAAATTTATGAATTAATGATATAAAGGAAGGAGAAGAAACTCAGGTCAAAGGCACAGAAAATGTTTTCAACAAAATTATAGCAGACATTTTCCCTAACCTGGAGAAGGAGGTGCCTACCAAAGTACAAGATGCATACAGAATAGACTGAGCCAGAAGGAATTTCCTCTGACTATATAATAACCAAGCATTAAATGTAAACAACAAAGAAATAACTTTAAAAACTGCAAAGGAAAAAGACAGGTAAAAGCAGACCCATTAGAATAACATCTGACTTCTCAATGGAGACTCTAAAAGCCAGAAGGCTCTGGATAGATTTCTCCAGATTCTATGACTGTGCTTTTCAACTTGAAGCTCTCACTCCCTTTGGTGGTGAATGACCCTTTCACAAGGGTTGAATATTAGGTATCCTGAATATCAGATGTTTATATTATGATTCATAACAGTACCAAAATTACAATTATGAAGTAGCAATCAAAGCAATTTTATGGTTGGGGGTCACTACGATGTGATCTGTATGAAAGGGCTGCAGCATTAGGAAGGTTGAGAACTGCTGCTCTAAGAGAACAAAGATGCCAGTCCAGATTACTATACAGCAAAACTTTCAGTCAAAATAGATGGAAAAAGAAAGATTTCAAGACACAACTAAATTTAAGCAGAATTATCTACAAATAGAAGCACTAGAAGGAAAACTTCAATGTGGCGAAGCTAACCACACCCAAGAAAATACAAGAGTGGAGGGAAGTTTGGAGGGGAAAATCTGTGTGATGTAGCAATATATTCCCTGAGCACCCATAGCAGTGACCACTCCTTTTGAGCGTGGTTACAGGTGCAGACATGACCAGTTAAAGGGAAAGGATCAGGACTCCGAAGTTAAGGCAGTGTCTGCATCTTTGGAGCAGAACACCGTGATAGTCCCTTGTTTTTTGTGTAACTTCTTTCTCTAAATAAACACTATCTATTATTCTACCTGGTCTGGTTAATTCATTATAACTCGCCTATAGTGTGATCCACTGGAGAGAGGGACAGTTTGGGGAGGAGAGGCTGCAGCAGGTGGTCTGCTACAAAGCTGGGGAGGACATTGGAGGAAGAAGTGAAGACTAACCAGCAGGTTCCCAGGGAATGTACTGTGACTTTGAACAATTGAAATTTATACTGGTACAAAGTCTCAATTGAAGAAAAGAAAATGGTTCAACTTTCAAATAACTTTCAAATGCAGAGAACAACTGACAGGGGGGGCGGGTAGAGGCAGGGGGCAGCCCAAATTGATATATTTGTAACGTAACTTCTGCAACAATGGCACAGTGAATATCAAGGAAGATGGAGCAGAAAGATTGTAAAAAACAAAGGACCAGGAACTCTGCTGGGACATTATGCCTTCTATGTATAACATGGAAACTAGACCTGTGAAATCTCAACAATGTGAGTGCCTAAACAAGAATTGAACTTTTCCAACAACAGTTGAGGTTTTAGCGTAGATGGGAGAAATCTCAGAGGACCCATCTCTAAATGAAGAACTACATGCAATTAACAATTCCAGAGAGGAAGAATTAGTCTTCCAAAGGATGAGTCCCAGGTTCATTATCCAGTAACAAACTACATATATATATTCACAATGAACAGACTCTGCAGGCTGAATTTATGTATAGGTATATGTAGTGACAGTGGTTAAAGAGGAGGAGACCAGGAATTAGGAAGAGATCAGGGAGGGGTGTACATGAGAAGGGCAGGAGGGATGAAGGGATAGGGTAAATCATGTAATTATATTTTAATTACACCCTGCCAAAAAGAGAACATTCTCATAATAGATATTTTGTTTTAAATCTGAATACATATCTGATAAGGCCAGTTGGTTGTCTTTGAATGTTTTCTACTATAGTTCATTGTTTTTCACTGATCTCTTTGTTTATTTATTATTTCGTTTATGATGAGACAGGATCTTTATGTAGCACTAGCTGGCCTGGAACTCATTATGTAGACAATGCTGGTCTCTGACTCACTGTAATCCTGCCTGTATCTGCAGAGTAGCTGGACTACAGATAGGTTCTACCATGTCAAACCAGATTGTTTTACTTTCTCTCCTTCCTTCCTTCTTTCTTTCTTTCTTTCTTTCTTTCTTTCTTTCTTTCTTCCTTCCTTCCTTCCTTCCTTCCTTCCTTCCTTTCTTAGGTTTTCCTTTTTCTATTAAAATGTTTTCAGTGTATTTTAAACATGTTTTCCCTTACCTCTTCTCCACCTCCATAACCACCTAACCTGTTTAAAGTTCTTTTCATCTCTCCAACACACACACACACACACACACACACACACACACACACTGTCATTAAGTTCATTTTATGTTAGCCTACTACTCTTGGGCCTGCTCTGCAGTGATGTTGATATACTCAGTGAAACTCCATAGGAAAAAATGTATTTTCCTTTGCCAGTGGGTATTAGTTGCAGATAGCTTCTCAATTTAATAAACTAATCATTTTATAATTATTCTGTGCCAATACATAAGTTTAAAAATTAAGAAATTCTGATGTCAATGCCTGGGAAAACACATCTTGGTCAAGAAATTACAGAAGGTTATGTGCCTTTCACATACTACTCAAGAAGAAAGGAAGAAAACACAATCTCTGTCTTCATAAGACTTTGCATTTTTTGGCTATAATCACTAATGAAAAGAAAAAAAATCTATCACAGATTATCTTTTCTAAGAAGGAATGAAAACATAAGGATTGGGCCAGGTGTGTGTGTGTGTGTGTGTGTGTGCGTGTGTGCGTGTGTGTGTGCGTGTGCGTGCGTGCGTGCGTGCGTGCGTGCGTGTGTGTGTGTGTGTATTTTTGTTGGCCAGGGGAAAATTACTATAATTTAGCAATAAGTATAACTAACTCAGCTCACACCCTAACAGAAATAGTTACACTCCTTCGCTGAAGAATCAAAATGAGTTGTTTTTCTTTCAGTGAAATCTTATGAAATTGTAATGAACAAGCTGTTCAAAAAGTACATTTGAATCTGGTGTAAGAATGTAACTTTACTATTAACATTGACTGGTAATATAGGTTGGTGTGATCTTTCTTCTTTATCTCCTACAAAAATAGGAGATTCTGAGAAACAACACACAAATTGTTTCCTTCCTGGTGGAGGTCCAGAATTGCAAATGAACTAATAGCAAGGGAGAAAAAAATATTTTGGCTCCAAACTTAAGTCCCACATGTGTTAGACTGGATTATAAAACATACAAGAACAAGAGATCTTTCAGACTAGTTGGCAAACCAAATCTAAGCATCTTAATATAGGAACTCTAAAATAATATTGCACATTCTGTAGTTCCAAGAAATACCTTGACTTGTTTTAAAATAAATTTTAATAACTTTGACCAAAAGAAAACTATTATTATAATCATCCAAATTTTAAAACTGGAGAACACTTCTCATAAAGAGGCACCAGAGTATGTATTCCTATCTTTGAACATGCATCAGCAACATGTGGTAGGTCATCCAGGTATTAGAGAGATGAAGTTGCTTTAGTTGCTTTGAGACACCCTATGGGCTTCTACCATTTTCATAGCAAAAGAACTTATAAATCTACATCCACGCTCAAATTTTACTTCCCTTGCTCCCCTTAAAATACCTGCTTTCTTTTAGTGTCAAATAGGAAAGTCTCCCCATAAAAGCAAACAGTGTTGCCATCACACAGAACTATTTAATGATATTAGGGAAGCCCTTGGCCTGGGAACTGACTGGTGAATGAAGAATCAAGACTTGGAAGCAGTCAGTCTCTTCTTTAGCGCAGTTTTTGAATTGTTTCTCTGAAGTCTATAGGAAGAAGGACCTCACACATCAGACAGTGCTCCCTCTAGAATTCTGCATTCCAACATGATTGCAGGAGTCAGTGTTACAACTCTTTTCAAATTCTGGCTTTAACTATTACTAGCTCTGGCAAGGAGTGGTCTGCGTTTGATTTGTAATGAAGTGTTTAACAACTGGGCTTCTAAACATGGGTTGACTGGGTCTGTGCAAGTTTTTAAGTCATTAAGTCATTAGTTTTGTCACTAAGTTGCTTACAGAATAATTTTTTAAGAACCAGAGACCAGTGGTTCTTATGTGTATCATGTTTCTGACATGCTCATTCTTGTATGGAATATAGAAGATCTACTACCTTCCCTAAAATTGAGAGGAATTGTGTCCATAGGAGTGGCGTCGCCTCTCCCCATTTCACTTGGTGGGACAAATCAAGAAATAAGTATGACCTCTTATTTCTGAGCTATGTTCTCATTTTTCCTGAAGATGAAACTGCTTAACCAGATACTGTGAATATAGGGAACTTTAATATACATGGCAATATCAGTGATAGAATTCTGTCCCAAAGAAACTGATAAAAGTTTATTTAAAGCCCTTTCTTATTTTGAGAAAAATAGCAAGGACTTCCAGGTAAAGGGGTAAAAGTCTCCCTTAAGTTATCTGTGAAGACAGCACTCTAGGCATTACCTGACACCTGTGACAGAGGGGAGGCACTCTGAGTGTTGTCTGAGGGGCCAGGCTTAGGTGCTTCAGGTTAAAGAGGTCATATTTTATATATCTATACCTATATCATATATATATATATATATGATAGATAGATAGATAGATAGATAGATAGATAGATAGATAGATAGATAGATAGATCAATCCCAGGCCAGTCTCACAGACAATCTCTGGTCTTCCAAATCGAGTTATGACCACAACACCAGTGATAAACAGCCCTGAGAGAGAAAGGTCTAACAGTGTTGTATATACAAACACATTGGAAGTTATACAGGGAAGCCTGTTTCCACAGGATTTCTAGCCGTGGTTATAAGTCTAAAACGTTCAAGGAAGTCTTTGAACTTCAGGATGCCAATCATTCCTAGATTTTGAAAGTTTCTGAGAGTTGCTGGCTGCCAGTCTCCAGGAAACAGAAAGGAAGTTAATAACTGAATTCACTCTAGCCATAATTTATTGCGGTTCATGTTTATCCTTGTCTTTTTGCACACATTTGGAATGCAGTGCTACCACTGGAAGATCTGATCCTCAGAACATAGTTTGAATTTTTTTCCTAATCCTCACTTCACAGAATTCCATAATCAGGGGGGCCAAACGTGCCTTTAGTTGCTATAGTTTTAGAATCTGTGTAGAATCTGATTAAGACATAATTTAATCTCAATTCCTACTGGCTATTCTGGTGGAAAACACAGAACATGCCACATAGTAAGAGAATACAAGACATGAGTTCAAAACTGGAATGAGGTCCACTTTGCCACGACTGCTTTAAAACCTGGGAAAAGTTTTCTTTAGATTCCTAAGCACCACCTTCACCTCTATAAAATGAACATAAAACTTGACATGTCTCAAGAGAGTAACATAGGAATCAAAGAAGATAATTTATTTGAAAGCTGTTGCAAAAGGCCACACAGTCTGAAAAATCAACCAATATTTCTCATAACACTGATAATTCTAGGAATTTTACAAAATTCTGGCTACCCACTGTGAAAGATCTCAATACCTAGAACTATGGAGTCTACATAATGATATTATTTTCCACTCTGGGTTCTATATGTATGAAATTACAAATGGAGCAATGTAAGGAAGGGAAGCTAATTCCCTTCTGTTCTCACTGACCTGAGGCAACACTGTGCAAAGAACAAGGCGAGGGGAACACAAGCACAGGATGTCTGCACACAAATCTTCCCTTCAGCTTCGGCTGTCTCGGGTTCTATATGTATGAAATTACAAATGGAGCAATGTAAGGAAGGGAAGCTAATTCCCTTCTGTTCTCACTGACCTGAGGCAACACTGTGCAAAGAACAAGGCGAGGGGAACACAAGCACAGGATGTCTGCACACAAATCTTCCCTTCAGCTTCGGCTGTCTCTGAAAGAGAAAAGTCAAAGTACTGTGCGAAGTGTGCTATTTGGGGGGGGGGGAGCCACATTGCTTCAAGTAAGAATGTTCTCTGAGTCTATTAGAGAAAATATTTAATTGGTAATTTAGGAGTGTTCTTACTAAATTCTATAAAAAAAATGTCATGTCTCAAGAAACTTGATATTTTCCCACAGTGGTGTGTAATACAATATTTCCAGTCTGACCTCATTAGAAAAAGTCATTAATGAAATGATTCCCAATGCAAATTAATGTCATGTTTTCTGTCTTTCTTTTACTTTTAAGAATTGATTTAACGAAGTAGTGTATTTTATCATGGCATTCCATGTCCTTCCATCATAACTCTATCACTTTATCTCCTATTTCTCCACTCTGACATTCACCTATCCAAATAGTCCCACTATACTTTCACATCCTTGTTTTTTCTTTTAATCTAGATTCCATGAACCAGGAAAAAGTATGACTTTCTGAGTTTGGCTTATTTCACATACAATATAGCTTCCAATTGTACCCACTTTTCTTACAGATGACATAATTCATTCTTCATTCTGAATAAATCCCCATTGTGGGTCTGTGTGCATCCTTTACCTATTCTTTACCTATCTTATTGATGGATTCCTAGAGTAATACCACTATTTGTCCATTATGAATATTGCTGCTGTAAACATAAATGTGAAGAATTGTTTATAGTATTCTGACTTTGATTTTTGGTGTTTTTGAAGAACATTTACAGGTTTGAATTGCTGGGTTTGGGTGTTTCATTTTAAATATCCTAGACATAATCCAATCATAGGTAAAGTTGGCAAAGATTTTCTTCTATTCTGTTGGTGGTCTCTGCTGATTGCTTCCTTTGCTGTGGAGATTTTCAATTTCTTCATCTCATTTGTCAGATTTTGCTATTACTTCTTAGGCCTCTGGTATTACAATCAGAGTCATTTCCTAAGTCTATATAAAAAGGTATTTCATTTACTTTCTTCAAGTAGTGTTAACATTTTGCATCTTACACTAAGGTCTCTATCCATTTTGAGTTTATTTTCATTCTACATACAGATATTCAGTTTCCCTAGCATAATTTGTTGAAAAGACTTTCCCTTCCCAGTGTATTGTTTGGTGTCTTTCTGGAGAATAAAGTGATTACAACTGCATGGTCTTATTTCCAGGTCATCTATTCTATTACATTAAACTTTGCTTTTCTTAAAGCAAGTCCATTTTGAAATCTTCAAAAAAACTAATTCAATTATATAAAACACTTTTCCCTCAAACATATTTGCAAATTGGTCATTCTGTGCTCTTGAAGTAAGGGTCAAAGTCAAAGTCTCAGGGCAGGTGTGTTATGATCACTATGTCTTGTTAATGGGGGCAAGGTCTCTTTGTTCACCCTGATCATACATGGCAACCACCAATAGGGTCAGAGTCTTGGTGGGCACTCTGAATTCATGGAGTAGTTGACAGAGGACACATAGGAAACACTGAATTTTCCCATGCTCCAGCCTGCATTCTGTATGAATTAAAGATGAATTTCTGGGCATACAGTCTATATTTTAATGTTTTTTTAATTCAAAACCTGATAACCATGTGAAATTTGGTCATTAACTTCTATGTACACAAATTAAAGAAGATGCCAGATGATAGAAAGACTTTCAATGATTCTGGTTTAGCAGAATTAGTATTGTAAAAATAGCTGTCATACTTAAAGTCATCTACCTGTCCAATACAATCACTATCAATAGTCCAATGATATTCATCACAAAAACAGAAAGAAACAATGAAAAATATATTATATGGAAACAATGAAGACTATGAATAGCCAAAGCAAGCCTAACCAGAAAGAACACTAATGGTGACATCACATGACCTGAATTCAACTGATACGACACAGTTGTATCAAAAACAGACATGAAGAACAGTGGAACAGAATAGAGAATTTTGAAGTAAACCCAGATGAGAATGGATGCCACATAACTTTTGATACAGTAATCAAAAATACACACTGAAAAAAAAACCTAGTCAACAAATGGTGTAGGCAGAATGGACCTCTACTTGAAAAGAGAGTGAATATAGAGTCATACATCTCACCCTGTACAAAAATCAACTCAAAAGGATCAAAGACCTTAATGTAAGAACAGAAACTGTGAAACTACATGGGGAAAACACTTCAAGATATATTCATAGACAATAACTTTCTGAACTCAAGTCTAATAGCATAGGAAATCGCTATAGAATTAACAATGAGATTAGACAACATTTAAAAAGCTCCCACAGAACACAAGAAACTACTATTAGTAGAGTGAACATAACATACATAATGAGAGAAAATTTTTGACAAACATATTTCAAACATGAATTAATATTTAGAATATAAAAAAAACTGTAAAAATTAAGCATCAATGGAGGAGTGCTGGTGGGAGTGCGAACTTGTAAGACCACTCTGGAAATCAGTATGGCAGTTGCTCAGAAAAATGGGAATCAGTCTACCTCAAGATCCAGCCATTCCTCTCTTGGGTATATACCCAAATAGTGCATGCTCATACAACAAGACATATGTTCAACCATGTTCATAGCAGCATTGTTTGTAATAGCCAGAACCTGGAAGCAACCTAGATGCCCCTCAACTGAAGAATGGATTGAGAAAATGTGGTACATTTATACAATGGAGTACTACTCAGCAGAAAAAAGCAATGGAATCTTGAAATTCACAGGCAAATGGATGGAACTAGAAGAAACCATCCTGAGTGAGGTAACCCAGTCACAAAAAGACAAACATGGTATGTACTCACTCATATATGAATTTTAGACATAGAGCAAAGGATAATCCTCTTCACCAAAGAAACTAGGAAACGTGAAGGACTCTAAGGGATAAATGGTCCCCAGGAATGGAAGTGGCATGAACTCCTGAACTAATTGGGAGCATGAGGGTAGGGGGGAGGGAGCTGCTACAATAAGAGCAAGAAAAGAGGAGTAGAGGAGAGGAAATGGAGGGGCAGAAATATTGAGTTGGGGGAAGAATAGAGGAGAGAGAGCAGGATGAAAGATACCATATCAGAGGGAGTCACTATAGGTCAGAGAAGAGATCTGGAACCAGGGAGATCTCCAGAGACCTACAAGGATGACACAATCTGACAATCCAGGCAATGGTGAAGAGGATAACCTAAAAGCCCTTCCCCTAAAATGAGATTGATGACTTCTCTTTATGCCATCCTAGAGCCCTCATCCAGTGGCTGATGGAAGCAGAGACAGACATCCACAGATATACACTGAGCAGAAATAGGGAATTTAGTTGAAGAGAGGGAGGAATGAAGAGCAAAGGGGTCTGTACCAGGTTGGAGAAACCCACAGGAACAGTTGGCCTGAACAAGGGAGAGCATATCGACCCCAGATGCTGTCGAGGAGGCCAGTACAAGACTGATCCAGCCCCCTGAACATGGATGTCAATAAGGAGGCCTCTGCACTCCAGGGAGCCTCTGGTGGTGGATTAGTATTTTTCCCTGGTGCAAGAAGGGACTTGGAGAGCCCATCCCACGTGAAGGGATACACTCTGGCCCTGGACACATGGGGAAGGGCCCAGGACCCGCACAGGAGGATTTAGTGGACTTTGCAGAGTCCCCGTTGAGGGCCCTGCCCTGCCTGGGTAGTGGTGGGTGGATGGGGTGGGGGGTAGGCTGGGGATGGGGAGGAGGGATGGGGGTGGGGAGGGAGAGGGAGAAAGGACTTACATGTGAAACAAGCTTGTTCCCTAACTGGAACTAATAAATAAATTTAAAAAATTAAGCATCAAAAATAATTAAAAAAATATTTTCTGCTTGGCAAATGGGATAATGAAATGAACAGACAGTTCTCAACAGAAGAAGCAAAAATGACCAAGTAAATTTTAAAAGAGTTTATCTGTAGCCATTACAGGAATGTGAATTAAAATGACTTTTAGCTGGTGAGGGAGCTCAGCCAGTCAGAGCATTAGCCAGACAAAATCCACAACCTGAGTTTGTTCCCCAGAACTAACATAAAGGTAGGCAAGAACCAACTCTACAAAGTTGCCCTCTGCCTAGAGCGTGTGACCCACACATATACACCCAGCACAAACAATAAATAATTAATAATAATAATAATAATAATAATAATAATAATAATAAAGAACAATTTAAACTAATTTGAGAGTCCATTTTAGCCCAGTCTGTTTGCCAATCATCAAAAAATAGATCCAGTTTAGATGTCCATCAGCTGATGAATGAATAACAAAAATGTGGTAGACGTGCACAGTGGAATTTCATTTGGCTGTAAAGGGAAGTAGATGGATCTGAGAAGTAGGTGAGGTAATTCAGACTTGGCAAAATAAAAAAAAAATGGCATGTTCTCTCTAATACGTGGATCGTAGTTTATCGTGTGTGTGTGTGTGTGTGTGTGTGTGTGTGTGTGTGTGTGTGTGTGCGCGCGCGCGCGCGGGTGTGTGTGCGTAAGAGTGAGATTCAATATCAAACCAGAAAGGAGACCATGAGAGGGAAAAAGAGACGATAAAGGAGTGGGGAGGACAAGACACAGTGGTATTGAAGTGGAAGGGAAGCTATTGGGGGTGGGTAGAAGGCTATAGTACAAGGCTGTAGGAGTTATCTAGGGGATGGAGCACAAGGGGACAGGAAATTAACAAAACAGCTTTTGTTTGGAAGGGCCATAGTGAAACTTAACACTGTGTATGCTCATTAAATGTATTTAATAGCAAGTGAAACTCTCCAGGGAGCAGCAGCCATATGTAGCTGTGTTTGTGAATTAAAGGTCTGAAAGGAATAGAAGAAACAAAATGAAACAAACAAACAAACCATGCTGGTGCTCATTCACTTAAGTACAAGAGCTGTTGTAGGAAAACCACCTGTTTAATGCACAGCTTTTCAATTTATTTTCCAGCGGGGACTGCAATTATTGACCACGGAGTGTTTATTCGACTAGTAGCACTCCTTCCGATTAAATGCAAGTAATGATTTTTTTTTTTCTGCTGGTTCTTCCTTCAGGCTTGCACAGTGCTATCAGATATTCCAAACAGGTATCTCCATTAAGGTGAATTTGTGAAGACAAATATTTACATAACTGCTAGTTAAATATGCCAGTTCAATCAATTTTTTGACTCCCTTTTAGATGCTCAATGTTGTACCAGGAACATTTAATACAGGGATCTGGTATTGGAGTTTGCTATGGAATATTTTTTTCGGTTTAATTTTCTTTATGGTAGTGTCATATATTTACCAGAAAACTCACTCAGTAAAATCATAAACTTTCAATTCATGAATATAGTTGAGGCTATTACAAAATCCCAGGTATATAATGTATGCCTCCTAAGGTTACCAGCTAATAATCTGTCACTTTTTCTCAGAGGAGGACAGTGGCCCAGAGAGGTGATAAATCACATTTATCAGCACATATTCAAACTGTGAGGTGAGGTCTACAGCAGAACACTTTCTCCTCATCACAGTCATTCAGTCCCATGCTCATTCTGTAACAGAACACCCTTGCTTAGAGATTTCAAAGCAGTGCAAGGAAAACGCTATTAGTTACTGGAATAAAAATTTTTACCATAAATGAAAAGGCCACTTAAAAATCTTATAAAACTCATAAATTGGTTTCTTAGAGCTTGGAGATTTCTTTTAGACAAAATTGGATCAATTGAAGTCAAGTACTAAAAGAAAAATGGCTCACGTTCACATTGCTCAAAAGCCTGCTTTAAATTTCTCCAGAAATACCTTCATTAATCGAACACATTGCCTTGTAATTGATTGGACTTATTAATGTTCACTTATTATAATATTTCCTAGGTTTGCCCGGTTTTGGTGTGAGGGTCCCAACATTCCTTCTAGCTAGTTGGAGGCGAGAGAGACAGTGGAGCCCAGTTTCCACTTACAGAGCAAGTTAGGAAGCATGGATCTCTCCTGTGGAGAAGCTCACCCAGGCTTGTGTGGTGCTATTCTTGTTTATGTTTTGCAGAGTTCTCAAGTTCTCATTATCTGGACTTCATGGTCAGTCCCTAAGCTCTATTTTTACTTGCAGGTGCTTCCTTTTGCTAAACTTTTGGCTAATTCTAAATCTACTTGACAAATATGTCCACATACACAGCTTTATATTGAATGTAAACTATTGTAGTTGGTGTGACTCCTTTTTTAAGGTTTATTTGTCACTGGCTGTGGTTATGTTTCTATAAGAGGACGACAAAACAGCAAGAGACCTTGTGTTTATGTGAACACCACCAATTTCAGAACCAGGGTGTTGGAAGTGGAGATGCAGCTCAGAGATAGAGCACATGTTCAGTATGAGTGATAACTTGGATCTGACCCTGAGCACACACACACACACACACTCACACACACATATGCATACAAACACACACATACACATGCATACATATGAACACACACACAGATATGCATGCAAATATACATGCATACATATGAACACACACACATGCAAATACACACATACACGTGCATACATATGAACACACATACACCCCTAGGGTATTGTCTTCTATCCCTTTAAAACTCTTCAAAGATAGATATCCCACAGTGCCCCTATGTAGGCTCTATGTATCATGCTATTTCCAAACACACAATTCAACTCTGTTTCCCTAGTAACCTTTCATTTTTCATTATATTTCTGTCTATTATAACAAATAAGGGACTTTATGAAAAAGAAATTCCTGCACCATGTTGAAAATTAAAATTCATATATGTATAGATTAGATATAGATATAGATGTATTTGTTTTCCAGAACAGCCAGTCCATAAGTCTCATTTTGTTTGCTATTTTAGTTATTAGTGGCTTCCCTTGACCCATTATGTCATTCTTGCTTCAATTTAAGTTTCCTGGCACTCAAACCTGAGACTGAACTCCAATTCCATCTATTTTAGCTTGTGTGGTTCCTCACAAATACATTTGAACTCTGTATTTTCTGGTTTCTTACTAAGGCAAATGAAACTAACAATAGCACTAATCTTAAGAAGAATTATTGTTAGGGTTAGACATAAATTGTTTAACCTGGCACCTTTTAAAAATAGAATTTGTCAAGTGCTAGTCATTTTATTGTTTGAACAATTGGAGGGAATTAGAAAAGTGAAGAGTAGGTGTCTAAAGAAGAAAGGAGCCAGCTCCAATCTAACTTCTATTATCATTAAAACTCAGTTCTCTAGCCTAAGAGAGAGAGGGACTAATTAGCTGTCTCTCACCACCACAAAAAAAGTGAGAAAGGAGGCATCTAGCCATTGGATTCAAGTGCATAAGCACTACGGAAATGAATCCAATCCCCTCTACAGTCACAACAGTACAGATTTTCCTATCCTACCTACCCACTTCTCGAGCAACAGGTGTTGCTGTAAGGATCTCAGGTTTTTCGTTTTTTGGTTGGTTTATTTTAGGATGCTTCTGATTTAGACTTAATATTACTAAATAAGACTTTCAGAACATGTTTTCTTATTAAATGCCTTTATATTTATTAAATGCTTTTATATGTTTTGAACATATACAAGATACGTTTCCTAGATAAAGCATCCTTACTTGGTAGGCAGTTTTCTCCTAGGGCTTGAGATATATCAATCCATGCCTTGCTGGCTTTCAGGGTTGCTGTTGAGAGATCCAATATTACCCTGATGTCTCTGTCTTGGTATGTGAGTTGGTAATATTTTTTGGCTTATAGTTTGTCTTATTTTTATGGTTTCTAGAGCCAGTGAGTTTCCTGAAACTCACTGTATAGATTAGGCTGGACTTATACTCAGAGAGCCCCCTATCTCTGCCTCCCAAGTGCTGAAGTAAAGGTGTGTGCCACTTTGCCTGGTTTTCCTTACAGTTTTTAATATTGTTCATTTCTTTGTAATTTTGACATCTTAATTATGCAACATGGAGAGATGCTTCTCTGGTTTGTCTAGATAGGGTTCTAAATGGCTTTTATGTTTGAATGTCTTTTTTCCCTCTTGATTCATGAAATTTCTTACTATTATGTGTCATCTATAGCCCTATAGCAGTAAATGACAGATAAGTGGCTACAGAATTTCACCACTCACTGCCCTTAGGCTCAAGCCTACCACATGCCAGAGTTATTCTCAATCCTTCCCTCAGAACTTGCCAGCCTGATCCCAACCTTTTTCCATCTGTCAGTGTCTGGCTCTCCTGTGCCCAGGATATTTAGCAGGCCAAATCAAAGCTTTCTTCCCTACCCTCTGATTCCTTATGTATTTAGTTCTTAACAATAGATTCTTTTTTATGTGATGCTTATCTGCTGTCCTCAGATAATGGAGAATGACAAAATGGTATTTCTCTCCAGTGCTGACTCATACACCAGAGTAATCACTGTCTCACCAAAACCTGAGAATGGATCTGGGCTTGTGATGGTTACAGATATTTCTGGAAAGTAGGACTGTCCAGCTTTATCTGGTTTACCTTCGGAGAGTGGCTACTCACTCCTCTCTCCCAGAGAAAACTGCTTAGTTAAGCTGAGATTCTGCTTACTTCTTATTGTGTTGTCTTCTTTTTTTAATTTTTTAAAATGTTTTTTTCACCGATATCCTTCTATTCATCCATAGATTTTCATGCTGGTTCTGTCTGTCTGTCTATTTATCTATCTATCTATCTATCTATCTATCTATCCATCTATCTATCATCTATCTATCATCTATCTGTATCTTTCTCCCCTGCCCCAGGATAAAAAGTAAACTATTTCCTTGGTCAGAGTGCATACCCACCAGCTCAAACAATGCAGTGTCTAACTTTGTATAGCAAGTAAAAAACATCTATTAAGCTTATTTTCCCCCATAACACACATCTTATAATATCATCCAGCCCTTCTGATAAATTCTGTAGAGTGCCTTAAGCTAATTATTGATTGCATAAAATCGTTCTCTAATTTCACAGAGCCCCAAGGTCCTCCTTGGTTTTATTCCTGGGCAATCATCTTGCCACAGAACTCTGACTTCATCCTGCTGACATTTTTATTTCTTGCCTAACTGCTATGCTTTGAATGTGAAATCTCCCCCTTACCCCTTAGGCTCAGTAATTGAAAACTTGATCTCTATATCATGGTGCTGTTCGAAAAGGTTGTGGAAACTCTGGGGCATGGGGTAGAGCCGTATTGAAAGAGATGGGTGACTGATGGCCTACACTGAACCTTTAAGACAATAAAAAAGGTCACTTGGATGATTTTTGCATTTGTGTTCAGGAAAGGGCAAATTCCTAACTTCAGGTAGATTTACATACAATCTTACTTCAGAATTAAGAAGTCAATTCGATATCTATTTTTAACAAACATCCCAAACTCTGAAGGTCTTTAGAACTCTGAAATTCATCTAGATTCAATTTACCTTATGTGCTGACTAAAAATTTAAATTATAAATAACTTCACTCAAGACCCACTGAATTAGATTCTGTAAAGTGTTAGGTCTGGAGGCAACCCTTGTTTGGAATTCCCAATGTTATTCTAATTCATACCAAAGCTTGAAACCCACTTTACTGGAGGTCCCTCCCAGTGCTATGATTTTATGATTCTGGCTCATGACTAATCAGCCTAAATTTTAGTTTGGTACACCACATAACTCCCTGCCAAACTTCCTCAACCAAATATAGCAAGAATTGACAGATGCCAAAATGGTGGTAGTCTTTGTCAGTGCCCTTCCTAAAAGCAGCTGGACCCACACAGCCTTATCCCCAGCTGTCTGAGACCAGGAGGCAGGTGCTGGAGTGGCCAGCTGTTCTTATGAAGCAGCGAATCTGGCTGTATGGCTTGCCCAGTTCTCAAATTTTCCCTTGGGTGGCCCCTGTTTAGTGGGTGGTCCAGATCAGCTTTAGTTCTGGTGAGCATACATTCCAAAATTGCAATACCTTAACCAGTGCCCACAGAAAGCCCTATGTGTCTCATGTTTATATATGCATATGCACACTTTGGACTGGAGGGTTGCTTAAAACTACACTTCTGCCTTAATATATATAATCTGTGTGTGTATCTGTGGATAAATATTATGCAATACATTTTTATACATGAGTCTTACTTGCAGATGAATTGAACATGGTCCAGCACTCCCTTGCTTCCTCCTCCCCATCTCCCCCCCTCTCATCTCTCTCTCCCTTCTTCCTTCCCCTCCCTCCTCTGTCCATGCACTTTCATTTTTTAAAAAACAATTAAATCTATTTATAGGAACAGTGTTTAAGAAAGCAAACCTTATACTGTGTGACTAAAATGACTGCACCTAACCAATCCCACAGTAAAGGGAAAATCTGGTAAGACAACATGCAAGTGCAAAGGGCATTGCAAGCTATGCAAAATGGAAAGAAAATAATAGACATAACACTAGGGATTTTAGGATAGTATAAAAGCTACATAATATTATTTAAAAAACAGTACATTTGTCCAAAGCCATCTACTATGTAATGTTGATAGTGAACCTAACAAATATTGGACGGTAATGACATGTAAGCATAGGTTTATCATTTGTAAAAGAAAATGCCACTATGGTATAGAGGATATCAATAATATGGGAGACTATGTGTATGAGTATTTTCCTCACAGTTTTGAAAATACTAAGACTTTTCAAATTTTTTAAATCTTAAAAAAATTCTAAGTTTAGAGGAAGAAAGACTATATTTTGTTTGCAAAGCTGTAAAAATATGTGACTGTAAATTACCATCCTGTAACATGATAAATAAAAGACCCAGAGACAGATATTGGGGTTCAAGTTTCAAGCTGAAGAGCAGAAAAGAAAATCAGCTGACCACTAGCTCTTACCTCTACCTCAGACTGAAAGGTGATCCTGGTTCCACCAAACTTCAGACTACAATCCTAGACTGCTATGCTCTCCTCAACGAGACTGGAGAATCCTGAGACTTCAACATCTTCCTATCCTCAATGTGGCTGGAGAATGAATACCAGCTCTGAGACTCTGTTCCTGTCTTAAATACCTCTCATGAATCTTGGGATTAAAGTTATGAGCTCTAATTCTCTTTTAGACTGATTCACTCTAAGGTATTCCTGGGTGGCCTTGAACTAACAGAGATCTGTCTGCCTCTTAATCCTGAGACATGAGATCAAATGTGTGTGCCTGGCTTCTATGGCTAGTGGCTGACTTTGTTTTCTGAATCCTCAGGCAAGCTTTAATAAATCATAAATAATATATTACCACACCATCCTGATCATTATTTTATGTTTAAGACAAGTAATTTAATAATGTATAGCCATAGAAGTATGACAGGAGCCCATGATCATGTAATCCACTAGTCTTACCATGTACCCCACCATCTCAAAGTTGTCCTGTAACAATAACTCTTTCCACCAGCCGCCTGAATTCCGCCGCCACATTCGGGCCCCTAAATAACACACAGAGTCTTATATTATTTACAATGGTGCTGGTCAATGGCTAGGACCTCTTATTTGCTAGCTCTGTCTAAGTATCAACCCTAACCATTAATCTATATATTTTATAAAGACTTATCTTATAGAGGATGCCAGCAGCATGCATCCTCTCTTCCCCGGAATCACATGGCAACCCTCTTTACTACATTTCCCGGAATCCTCCTCAACTCCTAGCACCACCTATCTTGTTTCCCTATTGGCCAACAGTGCTTTATTTATCAACCAATCAGACAATCATATGCACAGAAGGACTTCCCCCATCACTATTCATCTGATAGAACAAAGAAATGGTCATTTAAAGATATAATTATAGCATTAATTAGGCAGCAGCAGCCTTGAGGGCTGAGGCAGGGTTTCCAGAATTCAGTATATGTTTTGGATTAGCATCTAATATGTGGTATGGTTTTTCTAATTGCCAGAATTCACAGGTCCAAGAATAAAGGGGTATAGTTCCACTCACTATCACCTTAGTGACCCACTAAGAAATTTTGCTTCCTGTTCCCACAACCATAAGTTATTCTGGCCTAGATGTTTTGGTTCTAGTGGTAAGGGTATTCTCCTGCCAGGAGACATAAACATTCCCCTGAACTAGAAGCTCATACTCCCCACTGGCCATTTTGGGTTTCTGATGTCCTTAAGCCTATAGGCTAAGAAAGGAATGCCAGTATTAGAAGGAGTGATTGATCCAGATTACCAAGGGGAAATTGGATTGCTTCTCTACAATAGAGATAAGGAAGATTATGCCTGAAGTACAGGAGATTCTCTAGGGTATTTTTGGTGCTACCATGTCAAGTGATTAAAATCTGAGCAGGATGACAAAGGATACATATAAGTTGGGAATGATGGCATGGGTCACTCCCACAGGAAAAGAACCAAGACCCCCTGGGGTGCTTGCTGAGGGTCTAGAAAATGCAGAGTGGTAGAGAGGAAGGCAGTTATAAATACAGGCTAAGGTCATGTGACCAGTTTCAGAAATGGGGATTATAATTGACATGAGAGTTTCTGTCACATTTGGTTAAAAATGTGCTTGTGTAGATATTCGTGCTCTCTTTCCTTGATTCATTTATCATGTAATGTAACATCAATATAGGTAAGAGTGATATCATGTTTAAGTTAAAAACATTATAATATGCAAAGCATATCTGATAAAGAGAGCATAAAATATCTTACACTACACAGAAAAATACACTGAGTGTGAGCATTTTCAATCCAGACATTAAGTAAAGAGCATCTGTTAATCAATAGGAAGAAAGGGGGAGAAAGAAAGAGAGACAGAGACAGAAAAAAAGAAAGAGTTCTGGCAAAAACCTAGCAGGCTTCCAAAGAACAGAAAAACTGTAAAATTTCAATAAGCATATTAAAGATATGAGTTATATTAGTAACATAAAAACTACAAAAATAAAAAAGGTAATTATGAAAATAAAATTCAAGCACCAAATATAGATGTAATTAATTACCAAGGATGTTTATAGAAAATTTGGAGGTATTTAGAAAATATAATGTACTTGCCTGACAACAAGAAAATCCATATCTGAGAATTCATATAGGAATGCGTATAATATACTTTATCAATTTATAAATAAATATATAAATTTATTACAGCATACTTTTAGTAGGGAAAGTTTCAAAACATATTCCATGGTTATTTATACAAAATTAATAAGTCCTGTTCTGGTTGTATCATAAGACACCAAACTCCTGTTTTACATAAACCCCAAACATTCCTTAAATCCATAAAGAAAAATCAATTTGTATCAAGCTGAGTTGGTAGCATGCACACTACCTATTGGTGTTTGTCACTCTTGGAAGAGCTGCAGATGAGTTTTAGGTCCTCTTACTTTATATGGCTACAAACTGTTCTAATTGCCTAAAATAAGCAAATCATTTTTATAGCTAGGGGAAATAAAGCTTCTTTTCTTTAGGTTCTTTAAAGTCCACATATCTTACAAGTAAGTTAGAATGAACACAAAGCTTTCCCTCAGAGTTTTATTTGTCATTTCCACCATTCATAGCCTTGCTTCTCTGATGACCCCCACAGTGTAAGAATTATGGGCAGCAACATAGCAGCAACCTGTGTAATTGACTCAGACAAATTATTTAGGATTAAACATTGAAATATTTCTATCAGTCATCAAGTACAGCTGTAATTAGAACATTCCTCTCCAAAATGCCAACAAAAGAAATATGCTGAGACAATATCTTTAAGATTCATATTAAATAATTTGAATTATAAGATTATAACAATGAATATTTCCCTTTGTAAGGGATTATAAAAATGTCTGCTCACTTAAATATATTGGCCTCTAAATTACATAGTTTTTCTTACCTTTCAAATTTCTTTTTAGGATTTCTGTTTTTACTGAGATTGGACTAAGGCCCCTGAAACTATGCAGTAGTTATAAGTTTGCGAAGTAAAATATCAAATGACCCAATGGATTAAACCCAATTTAATTTCATGTGACTTTTAAAAAACAGGCCAATATTCTAAATTTTGAAAATTGATATTTATTTTGGAAATACTAACTAACTATTAAGAAAGAATTGCTAAGGAAGCAACCTTCACCCTCTTGTGTGATTTTGCTGCATTTGGCAGTAATTTTTAAAACCATAGTCCATAATCACATTCAACTTGTTAAGTATATGCCCCAAAATTGTACCATAGTGGCATAGATATAATAGCAGAGATTATTAAGATTAATTGATTGTAATAGACATTGTCGATTACCACATAGCATGAAACTTGCAATTAAGAGGAAATACTTTATTTTAAACAAGTGTTTCAAGCTTATAAACTTTATCCTAAGCTTAAAATAAACAATATAATTTAATGATTAAAGTTTTCTACCATTTTTTCTAGTACCCACACAAGAAAACAAAAGAGAGGGGAAGGAGAGTAGAAGAGAGATACTAAGAGAAAGAAGGGAGAGGAAGGCCCCCAGAAAATTATCCATAATTTTAAAAAGGTAATTGTCATTATCATAGTCATAAACTACAGGACACCTCTTGTAGCTAACAGTGAGGGAAAATCTCCAAGCTATTAAAGTACACTAAATGAGACTCTGAGACTCTATCTTAGGGGAGGGGACAATAAGTCTAGAATACCTTGTGGTCAACCAAAAGAAAATGTGAAGGAAATAAGACAAAAGAACCAATTTGAACTGGGTAATCAAATTTGGAAGAATAAAAGGAAATTATGGGAAACAAAGGATTATGATCTACAGTATAAAGTAAATATTCATGAGTCTATGCTGATAGGAATAACAAAGACAGCAAACAAATGAAACAGAAGGGAAAGCGTTGCGTTCAGTAGGATTCCAATTAACAAATGTAAAAATAATGATAGAAATAGTTTACCATCTGGCAGACACCACAGTAACAGTTGTAGGCAACCATCATCAGCAGATGCTAACTAGTGGGCAACTAGGGTAAGAAACTTACTTGCACAGTCTCAATTACCTACCCAAAAGATGAAAATTACAGACAGGGAGGATAAAAAACATTATCACATAAGAAGTTTGTAGATATGGTGCAAGTCAAGTGATCCATACTAACATCAGCAGGCTGATAAGGCAATGTTGCTTACCTTCTGACATGACAATCTCTGGCAATCTTGTCAAGAATGCATTTTCCTGAATTTGACCAAGAGGAGTGTTCAGACACACTGAAATGGGAGGGCTTTCTGAATAATAATTGCCTAGCTGTGCGTGGTGGTGCACGCCCCCAATGCCAGCACTGAGAGAGTAAGGCGAGAAAACCAGGAGTTCACACTCAGCCTCATCTGTGTGGCGAGTTCCAGTTTTCAATACAATAAATAAGGAAACACACTAATCCAGCCCATGTCAAAATCAATACCACAGAGAATGGAGGAAGCTAATAAACTAGTCCACATGGAAGGAACTTAAGGCATAATAATTAATAAAAATGGGGGACTTTATGGGGTCTTAGACCAACAACATATTACCAAGACAATTTTCAGCAGTGTGAATCAATGTTACTTTCCTGGTTTGGGTAATTCTGCCACACTTGTACATAAGATGCTGACACTTGAGGAAATTGGATGAAGGCTGGGGGTGGATGCCTCTCACAGCTTTGTTTGAAAAAACTAAAATTATTTTAGTTATATACTCATTTTATACTAAACTGTAATTTCTTTCTCTCATATAATCAAGTAACAAAGTGATGAACAGATGTGAGAAAATTTAAAACATAATTGTGGCAACTTTTGCTTTAAAGTGCTTTATAAATGATTTTGGTTTTTCAGATGAAAATTAAACATAATTCCATATTTTTAGCAGAGCTCAGTAGCCTGATGGATCCCTTTTTAACAAGCCTGAGATAATAAGCAGCTTTCATCTTAACAATCAAAATATAATAAAATCTATAAATTAATAATATATAAATTCATAGCTATTTCAATGAACACCTTACACTGGCCTTTGGGGTTGGTTTTTTGTTTTGTTTTGTTTGTATAAAGACAACGCTGTCATTTATAATCAAAAGAATAGAATTTTAAACTTTTCTTGAGTACCAAATTAATGAGCATATGATTGTTGAAATGACTTACAAGTTCTCAAAATTAAGCCTCTTCTTCATTCAAGGCATTTATTTTTGGTTAGAATGCAATAGATTATTTAATAATATTTATTTCTAATAAATTTATTCCTAACAGTTTTTTTGTCAGCGAAGCAGATTATAGGCTTCATACATTTTTTTTGATATAGTCTTACAGCAAAAAACTATAAGTATTTTAGAGGTTATTTTCTATATCTTATGAATAATTATCCATTTCCTTTGCCAAATTCATCAATAAAACACTTGGCATATATGTGACAGTTGTATAACATGGTCTATTTGTGGGACTCCTGGCAATGTGAGCAGGGGCTTTGGCTGGTTCTTGGGAACCTATTCCTCTTGCTGGATTGCCTCGCCTAGCCTGAATACAGAGCTGGGAGGGGGGTGCTTAGACTTAAGGCAGCTTGATATGCCATGCTTTGCTAATGCCCATTGGAGGCCTGCCCCTTTCTGAGTGAACACTGAGGAGGGGTAGACTGAAGGGCTGCAGAGGGGAGGTGGAGGAGAGAGTGGACAGTGAGGAGGGAGGGAGGCTGCAGTGATGACATAAAAATAAATTAATTAAATAAGGGAAGTAATAAATAAAAATTAAAATCCCTTATCCTCACACATCAGGTGAGCAACCTTTCTTGCTGAGCCACATTTAGAAGTACTATATTTTTTTCTTTCTAAGTACTTTTGCATTTTATTTACTGATTACTTGCTTTGGCCTTTACGCAACATCTAGTAGGATAGTATTATGGCTTAGTAGTCCAACCTAGATATCACCATCTGGGTTCATAAGTTCAAATTCTGCTTCAACCAAAAGTAACTGAGTACCCTCAGGTGCCCTGCTTTTTGTTTCCCCCTTTTGTGATGAAGAATAATTACAGTATCCAATTTATTATTTATATACATTAACTTGGTACATGTAAAACGCCAAGAACATCTCCAGAAAGATGCAACAAAATCAGGCATCTTACACACATGCTCTTTAGATCTAGTATCTAATATTGTGGTGCTTATGTGTAAGATGCCAAATTTAATTGCTTTCTATAATAATATTTCCCCTTTCTGATGCCTAACTGTGGATTTATATTCAGTAAAACTAGTTTTGTTTTCTCAAAAGGAAGCAGTATTTACATGTCAATTTAATTTGAGTTTCTATTCATTGGTGTGTTTGTTGTCTAATTCGCTCATTTCTGCTTTGTTTTTTCTATACTAATTTACTTCCTTCCATTTTTATTGCCTTTACTAAGTCCATTCCCCAAGATGCTGCACTTAACAGCTTGAAGTATAAAATGAGGTCATGTCATTTAACATTCAAATTCAATTCTACACAGTCCTTATCCTGGTCATCTCAGAAACAGCTTTGTAATTCTCGTAGTTTCTCAAGTCTGACAATGTTCTCTAAAGTCTCAGCACAGTTTATTACTTTCAGGGAAAACATCTGGAAATTGCATCCAGGCCACACAGGCATGCTGTGTTCTTCACTTCTCTTGTTCCCTTATGTGATCCTGACCAGCAGATCCTGTCCTCTGCAGTAACTAAAGAAGGTGCCACCATCACTGCAAAAGCTAACCCAGGGTCTTTGGGCATGTATAAACAGGACAAAAGAAAATCTGCCTCCCGCAGTGGTTTATTCAATTATGGTTGATCACTAGCATGTCTTTATGCAAGTCATTTTGCACACATCTAGTGACTAGTAGCTTTTCAGTGCCTCTGTGAAAACTTAAAATAATACTAATTCCTTGCACCTTCTAGTCACACACCAGACAAGAGTACAAGCTGAAGCTGAGTCCCTCCGAGTTACCAAACACCCAATAAGTGATTTTCAAAACCTTATAAAATGTCCCCTGAACATAAGCACAGATAGACATGAGAAACTATTGCAAAAAATAACAGTTTTCAGATGGGTGGATCAGAAGTAGCTTCAGTAACAACCTCACAATGGATAGCAACATCCTTCTTAGGAACTTAAGAAAGACACACTCTGCATAACCAAGTAATAGGTGTGCAACCCAGAAATATTCAAATGACATAAGCTTCCAACACCCTCCATTGTAGTCACCCCTACAATCAGATCTATAAGCTACACACCATGTTCATAATGATGCACATATGTGTGTGTTTGTGAATATATATGTGTGTGTGTGTGAGAGAGAGAGAGAGAGAAAGAGAGAGAGAGAGAGAGAGAGAGAGAGAGAGAGGGAGAGAGAGCGTGTGCGTGCACGTGCACACACACACACATGGGTACTTCAACTTATGGCCAAATGAAGGTGCAAGTTAAGCAAGGTAAAGAATTGGGAAGCTAAGGCATGATCCAATCAACAAAGGGTCCTAACCAAATGGGAGGTAGATACTGAGAAGTGGTTGAATTCTGGACACATTTCTAATACAAGGTCAACAGGATTTGCAGGTGGATCAGAAAGACGACTTCCTGAGCTCCACAACTGTGCATCCAGCTAACACAGTTCTCTTTCATCATTCATTTATTCATTCGCCATTGTTTTGCCTCCAGGTGCCAAACACTTACGGCTATGCTACAGCAAAGATGAATAATTCATGATTCTCTTTCTAAGTAACAGAGTAGAGAGACAAACACACCAAAAAAAAAAAAAAAAGAAAAGAAAAAAGAAAGAAAGCCTATTTAAAACAAATGAATACTAGCAGCACTGACAAAGATGTAGCAAACTGAAATTGTCACAGGAGGAAGAAAATGTGATGTGAGCAGCATTTGGAGAATGAGCAAAAACTGGAGATGGGGAAGGCTGCTTTCTGAACTAAGCAATGGAGTAACTGAGAATGGTTCCATTTCTTTTAGTAATTCAAATGGGGAAGGAGATTGAGGCCCAGGAGAAGTGTGCCTGTGGGTGGGTGTGTTGGGGGGGTAATTTGCAAATGGATGCATGTGCTATTTACCAGAGTGTATGCAAGTGCACTTCCTTAAGAACCATTCTTTTGAATTGCAGGAATTTGTGACCTATACAATTTGCCTCCTACATCTATACTCCAAACTGTTATAATTGTGGTTGACATTTCACAGTCCTGTCTCTGTATTCTGTAATGCTTAAAGGAATTTGATTCCTTTTCCTGGTAGCTCTACTGCACCATAAGACCACATGACTGCCTCACGTGTACCTTTGACAAATGATGCCCAGATCCTACCTCACAATGTTTCCCACACCACATCTGAAAAAAACAGTTCCAAAACTTTCTAACCTGACATACTCACACCTCCATGAGTTTTGCTCTTATGCCTCATCTTCATCTGTAAGATGGCAACAGTAGAGACTACCAAGTGACTTTGTGAAGATCTTGCTAATCAAAATTGTTGAGAAGAGAGTCTATCCCATAAGTTTATTATCAGTACAGTCTAGCAATTATTGCTTGCTGAAAGATAAAGTCGTCATTAATAGGTAGACTCTGGAGACAAACTAAATGAATTTTAACCTAAATTTAGCCACTTAATACTTGGAGCAATTTATTTACTTGTGTAATATCCAGGATTCTTCCATAGAAACATGGAGGAATCACAATCTATTCAGCTGTGGAAGACAAATGGGCAACTGAGTTTGTTTTTGGGGGGGGGGGTTGTCTTACTAAATGATGATAAAGTGAACATTCCTACAGTTTTGCAACTTTTTGTGAGAATAAATTGCTAGAGAATAATCAAAATAGAATTCTCATTTCAATGACTAAATATAAAATTTGCTGTTATTAGTAAGTTAACAAAAAAGTTGTGCTAATTAAAAATGTCACTATGTAGTGTTAAAATGCATTTCTCCATACTTGTATTTGGATATTTAAAACATCTATTGCTTTATAATAGATTTTTCATGATATTTTTCTTTATGAATAGCCTTTGAATACTTTTATTATTGTGTTTCTTTTAATTTCCTAATATTCTGACTTTTAATATTTAATTTAAACTTTAGCTTATTGATTGAGCTGCATCTTATTTTCATTAAGAAATGCACTCATGCATTTCATCCACCTCCCCCCAAATAATAGGATACATCCAAACTAGTAGGATACATTGAGTATTTATTATTTTCCCTGAGTAATTCATATTTTCTTCAATGATGTCAGTCACACTAATATTTCAGGTATAGCTATCTGTTCTCTCATATACTTTGAATTTTAGTGAAAGAAACTTCAAAGAAAGTAAACAAAATGGAAAATACAGTATTGTTTGATAACAGTTACACTGTCCATGCCCTGGAGGGTGTTCCAGAATTATCATCCTGTTCTCTATGGCTAAGCCAGCATAAGTATGACTATGTCCCCCTTCCCTAACTTAAACAGTAATTACTCATTATTTCTTCTAAGTCTGTGTGTCATCCGTTCAATACCAGTTTTACCTAAATTCACAGATCTATCTATAGTCAACTGCCTAGGCAAAAGACCATTTAAAAGACAAAGAAAAAAATTAAATGTTTATAAGCATCACAAAAGCTGAGAATCTCAAGATTTGGGAAGCAATATGGACTCTAGGAAGATGGGAAGACCATTTAGAACTGCAGCACTTCAATAGTATGCTTTTCCTTACCAGCACTTTCGTAAGCTGTGATATATTGACAACCAGAAAACCTACAACTCTGACTTAAGAAATCTTAAGGAGAATTAAGAAGTTATAGATTAAATCATCCTGAAAATTAGAAAGAGCATTTAACCTGATGAAATATTATAATTAATAGATCCAAGACTTTTATGAGATAGTTTGAAAGCCCTGAATAGTTGTGTAAAAACTAAGAAAGTTCACAGGTCAACTGGATTTAGAACCAAGTCCTGAGACTATATAAATTAAACCTTTTTTCCTGAGAACACTTCTCCCAAAAGCAGTAAATGTTCTTTAGTCTGCTTGGGGAAGGTCTACACATTTGATTAACTGGAAACATTCTTCCTGGTTAAATGACGTATTTAAGAAAGGAGGGCTTTACAAAACAAACAAGTAGAAATACATGCCAAGTGTTCATCACAGCCTTTAAGCACAAACACATTACAAATACATTTCATTTCACAGACTCTTGCTCAAAATCTTGTGAATACAAACAGTAAAATCATGACTTTTAGTTTGCACAAATGTTTCTAAATTATTCTTCTAAACAATCATCACTTTAAAAAAATAGATTCCAAACTTAACATCAGTCATGAACACTTCTATTCATCTTTGAGTATTCTGTATTGAAATCAGAAGTGATTATGTAGCTGCTCACAAAAAAATGTTATTTTATTACTTAAATGTGATATAGTGTAAATATGGGAGCTTAAAATTAATAATTTATACTGAGTGAGGTCTGTCATCAACTAAACTGAATAATCACAGCATTAATCTTACAATATAATGTGTCATTGTGCATTATCAAGTTTGCTTGTTACTCTTTAGGATAATCCAATCTTTATTTTTATTTAATGAACCCTAAACATCAACTCTAGTTGTGAATATGGAATGTACATTGGAGTCCTAAAGGCAGAGAAGAGCACACCATGGAGATTCTCAGAAATGAACTCCAAAAACACCCTTGATAATTGCAAATGAACGTATGAGTAGAGAGCTTTCAACAATCAGAGCCCACAAGCAGACTCAGGGTTCCACTGAAACACATCAGACAGGTATGAGGTGTCTCCTCAATGCATTCCGTTAACTTCCTGAAAGGTAACTTCCAATTTATTAATTAATTAATTTCTGGTTCCTAATTAGCATTAACAGGGAAAAAAGCATTACTATTATACAATTATAATGATCGTGATAATTTATTTTTTCCATCACCTGGATGCAAAACATGGAGAAAAAAAAGGGATCGTTTTCATTATAACAAAAAAATACTGTTTAAATATGTCCAATTGCAATTCTGTTATGACAGGCGATATTGCATACAAAACTCAGCTACTAGATATGTGAAAAACACACACTTAAATGAGGCTAAAGGCAAAAAATAAATTACTGTGAAAATACATAACAAGAAAAGAAAATTGAGTCATTCTATCTTGATTTTTAACTGATACATAAAATTGTATTTGATGGAGAACCACATGTTGTTTTAATGCATATACACATTGTATAATACTTGAATCATGAATCATGGTAAACAAATCTATCTCTTATATCGCTTGTCAGTTATTTATGATGAAAATATAACTTTTTATCTGCTTTTCAAAGACTAAAAGTACATTGCAATGCCTACTCTAATCAGCAGTCACTTGGCTGTGCACAAGAATATCAGAACTCGGGCCTGGTATCCTGACACAAACCTATGATCCCAGTAGTGGAGATTGAGACAGGAAAATCACAAATTCAAGGCCAGCCTGGGCTACCAGAAAGATGCCATCTCAAAACACGAACAACAAAATTGAATTTCTTTACAACAAGTACACCTTGATCTACTTTTTCCATTCCTCCCATTCCCTGCTAACTCCAGCTGGTCTGCCATTCATTTGCCACCAAATTCCTACCAAGTCAGTCTTTTCAGACCCAGATGAGTTAATTATATACCACTTTTCTTTCTCTGCTTACTTATTTCTGCAAACATAACGACTCCAGATTCCATTCATGCCATATTTGAGGGTTGTTTAGTTTAGTTTTGTTTTGTTTTTTGTGGGGTGGAGGAGGGTTGTTTGTTTGTTATTATCTTTTCTTGTGTTGGGATACTAATTTCTGTGTATCCATTCAACATTTGTTGTTGTCATTATCATTCCTCAACTGACAGATGCATGCTATTTCAGTTTCTTGGGTACAGCAGCAGACATGATACCTCTTCATCTATCCTTTTCCGTTGGATACATTCAATAATGGAATTGCAAGCACATAGGGTATTGTACTACCCTGTGTTGCAAAAATGTTCTACTGTACTGATTTTACATTGCCACCCTTAAAAATTATAAAATAAACATGTTTTTTCATGTGACTGAATTTCTTAGATTTAAAAAATGTTTTTAAAAAGAAAAATAAAATAATCTGTACAATTTATCTATAAACAATTCAAGTTTTTTAATCAATATAATAATATTGGAGCCATACTGTTTTCTACCTATTGCCAATTTAGAAATTTCTCCCAGTGAAATTTAAGTGAGACCTTGAGTCAGAGCATGAGAAATGCTCTTCTAAACAGGACACAACAAAGTCCTAAGAGCCACTTCAGTTTTATTTATATCCCCTCTAGATTGATGGTCTTCCCCACAGCAAGCTTTTTCTATAGTGTACACTCTTGACAATGGCTTATTTGGTCACTTTGAAAAATTATATTGTCATTTGTCTAAGGCCAGAAAGTGTGATCTGTGCTACAAAGCCTCAGAAATATTCCCTGATAGTGGGAAGAGTTGAGAGAGAAAGCTATTAGAACACCCACCACCTTTTCTACCTTAACTCAATATAATACACTTTGGCATGAATATGCTGAAAATTTTTTGATATCTATGCTGTGTTGAGCAAAAGGAAAATATATTTAAGGAAAGATTATAACTACTCCCCATTCTGAGCCTTCTACTCTACCAAGTATAAGTAACCATGCTATCTTTTGTTCTGTAATGAGGCACATATTTGTTCTTTCTGTTCAACCCACTTAGTATGGGTAAAGATTAAATTTTTAATGTTTTTCTCTTCAAATCATATTTTACATGTGGGGGGGACTTTCTTTTCTGTTCTAACCGATTTGATGTTCTGTATGTTTCTTGTACCTTTATAGACATCATCTTCTTTAGGATAGGATAATTTTCTTCTCTGATTTTGTTGAAAAAATGTTGTGGCCTTTGAGCTAAGTTTCTTCTCCTTCCTCTATTCCAATTATTTTAGATTTAGTCCTTTCATAGTGTTCCAGGTTTTCTGGATATTTTGTGTCTGGAATTTTTTATTTTTAGATTTAACATTTTCTTTGACTTGAGCTATCCATTTATTCTACCTTCAAGACTTGAAATTCACTCTTGCATTCTTATAATATTTTAATGAGGATGGCCTCTGAGATTTTTTTGTTTGATATCCTAAGTTTTCATTTCCAGTTTTATTTAGGTTTGGGTTTTCTTTAGTGATTCTATTTCTTTGTTAAATTCTATTTCGTGTCATGAAATGTTTTCACTATTTCATTCAACTGTTTGTGTTTACACAGACTTCATTAATATATTTTCCATATAACCTTTAAGGCTATTTATTTATAATTACTATTTTGAATTGTCTTGTACTTCACCTAAACTGCTTTGCATGAGCCTATTCCCATAAAGTTGCTATCTTCTGGAGGAGACACATTGTCTTTGTTGTTCATGTTTCTGTTTTTGCATTAGGATATAGGCTTCTAGAGTTACATTGTTTGATGTACTTTTTTGTGTAGATATCTGTTCTTGCCTGTGTTGTGTGGACATTCATTCTTTGTTGTTGTTGCCCACTCTAGAGTCCAGGTATATGTGTTGGGTGTGGGGTCCCAGTTAGAGAGCATTCTGCAGGTTGGCTGGTGACACAATGGGCTAGGTTGAAAGTGTGAGGGATCATTAATGAAAGCCTGGGAAATCCTGTGTTCACACCAAGATGTGCAGTCCCCAGAGAGGAGATGGGCAGTAGGAGGTTCCCACAGGCAGGCTGAAGCAAAACTAAGAGTAAGTATGAAGAGATCTAAATGGACAATAGGAAACATAACGAAAATCATCTGTTTCTCAGACCAGTGTGGACACTTGGGACTCCTAGTGGAAAGTGTTCCTTCAGGATTGTGGGTCGCAATGGAATTGAGATGAGATAGAAAGGAAAGGTTGAGGGGACCACTGGGTAAGAGCTACTAATTACTTCTTTAAATGTAATTTATTTTCTAACAGTCATGTGCTGAGGTGTTGAGGATTACAAAAATGAAAGAATTTATAGAGCATATAATGCCTTATTAGTAGATGTTCAACAGCTATGGTGATGAGAAAATTATCACAAAGATATATTAGTAAACAAATAATTAAATTATCAGCTTATGCAGAAAAGAATGATTCCATATATCCCATGTAACAACATGTTGTTGTAGTCAAATAAATTAAATAGGTCTCATGGTATAAATGGCATATAAAGAAAAGCTCAAAGAGGAAATCATCAAGAAAAATAGCACAAGGAAGCTAGCTTTTCATCAGATTGTCATTCTCAATAAGTACATTCCATGTGTATGAGTGGCACAGAGATTTTGTTGTATAACTAGGCTGTGTTTATAAATCATTCCATCTTTATTTTTATTTATAAGTAATAATTACCAATAACTATATTTTAATCTTAAACAATTTATTGTATTAACTGTGGTAGATAATTTTGTGTTAAGCTGATATACTATGGTGTTCACTTATTTGGTTAAACACTAACCTAATTGTGCTGAGTTTGTTTGTAGACATGATTAAGGTTTACAGCCAGTTGACTGTATATAGAGGAAATTATTCTCCCTTGGTGATGTGGCTGAGATGCTTACAGTTTGATAAACATCTTAAGAGCAAAAACTGTTTATGTGAAGCGTTTCCCACTCAACTGCTGTGTAGCCTTGTCCTAGGAGTTGAAACAGTTTATCTTGGAAAGAGGTTCCTTTAAACCCTGGAAGTAAACAAATCATACCTCTCAAGAGGTTTATGAAACATAAGATTCACCAGGGTCCTCCCCAAGATTCTGTAAACAGCAATGATTTCTGGGGAAAGACTGGCCAGCTTCACTGTCCGCATGTCATGCAGGGATCTCCTGCAATTTTCCTAGGTCTGATTCAATCCACAGTAACTCTCATGGACTTTTTGGTCCTTCATTTGAGTTATTCATGCTCCTGGAGACAAACTCTCACCCATATCCCTGAAAGTAACTCTCAAAATCTCACTGGTTCACTAATCGAGACTATGGTGAACTATTTCTTCACTCTATCATAGGTGCTCTATCTGAGGTGAATACATGTTTTTACTTCCCCCAGAAAAATGTCATGCAACAACTGTAACATGAAAATCCTGCCTGAATTTCCAGTCATGCATCATGTCCTAAGGATTTCATGTGGGTTGGCCACGTAACATCAATTTTTGCCTGAGTTTTAGGCTGACCTAAATTTTCAAATGTGCAAGCTTCTTGTCATGTGATCATAAACCCTAAAATAAAACTAGATAGGGAAAAGATCTGAGAGAGAGAGAGAGAGAGAGAGAGAGAGAGAGAGAGAGAGAGAGAGAGTGCAAAGGAGAAGGAAAAGGAAAGGAGGGAGTGGGAGAGGTGTTATTGGTTCTTTCTCTGAAAACTCCTAACTTATTTAATTATTAGTGTGGTTATTTTAGAATTTTTCTTAAGTAAACCCTTATAAAAAATAAATTAAAAGTTGAATCTTACATGTAATTTTCAAATCCTAGAAAATCTATATCTGTTGTCTGGTGTTGGATGACTATCTTCCATGGTTATTTAGTTCATTGTGTGTCTAATTATCAACAATTTTGAGATTATAATTGATACATTGATATGACATGTGATGACCCAAATTTAGGATTTTTTTGACAGGACTTTGTACTTATTTCTTCTGGTGCCTGCATATTGTTAGTGTTCTAGGCCAACTTTCTACCTCTTGTTGGCAAGTTGTCTTAAAGTTTCACCTTCGCCAACCTCTACTCCATGTTATGGATTCAAGACCTAAATTTGGACTATTTCACAACTTCAGATAATCATACTTATGTCCTTTTGGATCATATGCATAAACACACACATGCACACACACACACACACACACACACACACACACACACACACACACACACACGCGCTTTATAAGAGATTTAATTAGTTTTAGTTACTTTTATGTCAACTTGACACAAGATAGAGTCATTTAGGAAAAGAGAATCTCAACTAAGAAAATGCCAGTACCAGATTTGCCTGTAGGCAAGCTGACAGTGCATTTTCTTGGATAATTGATGTGGGAGGGCACAACTCACTGGGGGCATTGCCACCCTGGGATGGAAGTTCCTGGTGCTTTAAGAAAGCAGACTGAGCAATCCATAGGCAGCAAGCTGGGAAATAGCACTCCTCCATGACCTCTACATAAGTTTCTGCCTACAGGTTCTAATCCCATTTGAGTTCCTTCCCTGACTTCCCTCAATGATGAACTGTGACCTGGAAGTATAAGACAACATAAGCTCTTTCCTCACCAACTGTTTGTGTCATGGTTTGTATCACAGCAGTAGAAACTCTAAGGAATTCCCTCCAAATCTGTTCACTTATATTGATACAAATGCATTGCGGGACTGAGCACTCACTCCACACAATACTCTGATAATTACTGGTAGCTAAGCACACTATTAATAAATATAACATAATTCACAATCATTGGAACCTATTAGGATTTGCTCAAAGGAATTGTTCAATAATTTTTAAAAATGTTTTCAACCCTCTCCCCTCCTCCCATGCTCCCAATTAGCTCAGGAGATCTTGTCCCTTTCCCCTTCTCCACGGAAACATGTATGTCTCTCTTAGGGTCCTCCTTGTTTCCTAGCTTCTCTGGAGGTGTGGATCGTAGGCTGGTAATCCTTTGCTCTATGTCTAAAATCCATATATCAGTGAGTACATACCATTTTTGTCTTTATTGACATGTAAAAGAAGCTTGTTTCTAATTTAAAATTGGTCTAATTACAATTATAAAAATAAAAATAATAAAAATAAATGTTTTGAACCATGATTCTAATAGAATGTCACAGATTTCAGGATTTGTAAATAAAATGATTAGATACTGAACAAAACATAGCTCTAGAGTTGCAAATTTAACTTTGAATGATGTACCTTCTCAAACTGCAATGTTGGGGTAGTATTTATTACTAATAGTGTAGAAAGCTAAAAAAGTCTGCTCAAAATATTTTTATATTTAAAGGAATCTTACTTTTGGTAGCAGGGAGGACAATGATTTTTTTAAAAATGTCTGGCTGAGTGTTGGTGGTGCTCACCTTTAATGCCAGCACTCAGGAGGCAGAGGCAGGCAGATCTTTGTGAGTTCAAGACCAGCCTGGTCTATAGAGCTAGTTCCAGGACAGCCTCCAAAGCCACAGAGAAACCCTGTTTTGAAACACACACCCCCGCGCCCAAAAAAATTAATTAATTAAAAAAATCAGAAAGTGTCTGAAAATAAAAACAAATTTTCTTATTTGTGAATCACAGATCCATGGGAGCCAAATTTTGAAAATACCCAATGTTGTCTAATCCATCCTTTAAAAAAACTTCAAGAATCTAAAGGAAATGGTCTTGTTTCTTGTTTTATTCATTTTAAAGGCACTTCATATCTATCTTTTCCTTTTTTAAACTATGCTAGGCAAATTATAATTTCCATTCTATAAAAATCATTCCAAATGCCACAAGTTAGAATGGCAATGTTCTATTAAAATGTTAAAAAGGAAATATAAATAAAAAATATTCTATTGTGTGTAATTCAGAAACTTTGTATTATATGATAGTATAAATTATCCCAAATCTTGAATAAAATTAACAAATGTAAACAGAGAAAGTTTAGATAGCAAATCTAAATCCTGCTTGGCTGCAAATGTGTATTGAGATTAGGAAGTAAATATACTGTAGAAAAATCAGAGGAACCACATGAGAGTAAGCATGTTTGCTGTCTTTCTAGGTCAAAGCCAAAACACCAATGTAGAATTCATCTCCTATTACAAGATGAACTTTCTTCATTCTTTATGTTTCTACAACTACTATCCAACATTAGTGACTATAATCTTCTTAAAACACATGCCAGTAAAAACTTTTTAATAGCCACAATTCTCAGGTAGTTAATGCTGAAGTTTAAATAATCTACTTAAATTTATCTGAGGCATAATTTTCTAGTTAATTTCCCATGCATTGGTGGTCTTTGCCTTTTGTTCTTATGTTTGGTTATCTAACATAACTGCTTTTATTTAATGTTTCCTCTATTGTCTGAACAATTTGACTTGCAGTATGTTCCAATTTACACCTACCATTCCCATACATAATAGTATAATCACTTACTGAAGCTTTAAGTGTTCTCTAAATCTCTTTTTTTGTTATTTATTACACTTTTAATTCTTTTTTAAAATTTTTATACAATAGAGTTTATCACATTCTTTTCCCTCCCCCAAGTCCTCCCAGGCCCCTCCCACCTCCCTGCATACTTAATTTCATGTCCATTCTCTCTCAAAGAGGAAATAAAACAAAAAACAAAGATATAAAAAAAACAGACTATAACAAGAAAGCACACACACAAAAAAAAATCATGGAGTTCAGTTTGTATTGTTCAACTACCCTGGGCATGAAGCCTGACCTGGTGTTTGACTGATGTACCCAGTGTCAGTCCATTGGAGAAAACTGGTTTTACTTTTCCTAGTAAGAATCAATTGCAAATGGCTTTTAGGTAAGGAGTATGACTTTGTGCCCACTTTCCCTTCTCGATTCTGAGATTTCATGCCTTGGATTTGTGCAAGTCTTATATGTGCTATCATAGTATCTGTGAATTCATATATGCATAAGCCCTCTTGAGCCTTAGAGGCAGTCTTCTTTGAGTCATTCACCTCCTCTGGATCTTACAGTCATCTATCTCCACATAGTTCCCTCAGCACTGAAGGGAGGGATTTGATAAAGACATTCCATTTAGGGATGAATGCCCAAAGGTTTCTCACTGTTATCACATTTTCCATTTACAAGTCTCTGTGTTAGTTATTATCTGCTACAAAAAAAGAAGCTTCTCTGACGAAGGTTGAGCTTTGTATGTAGTCTGTGAATATAGCAATACGATAGTATTAAACATAACTTTAAATGCCTGGCACAATTAGCAACTAATAAAGATCAGTTGCTATTACTATGATGATTATTTTTATATGATTACTATTTAAGATAAATGACCATGGAAACAAAAGTTAAAAAGAAAACACCAATATCCAAATATCTGATAGAACATGGAAACATTATATGAGTATAATGTGATGTAATTTTTTAATGTATGTTGATTGAAATACATCCCAGGTTTTACAGGGTTACAATAGTACACCATTTACATGCATTTTCCCTCATCTCATTATAGTTCTATATTAACTGGTAAATATCCCTTTCTACCCTGTCCACACTCCGCCCTCAGTCTTAGGGCTGGTACCCTAGCCTCAGGTGAATCTGGGAGCTGCTCTGCCCCACAACCTCCCCATCAACCCTTGCTCACTTCTGCCTGAACCTCCGCCTGCCCAGAACAGAAGACCTGCCCTGAGTCTGGACACACCTCACCCCTGTCCAACGACTGCCCTCTGCCCTCCGGCTGCCACCTGAGCCTGAGCCCTTTGCCTGCCACCTGAGAGAGGGAGAGACCCCCACCTGCACCCACTGGAGGAAGTCATGGGAAGAAGACAGAGTAAGAACACACTCAACAACAGAAAGACCAATATGCACCACCAGAATCTAGGGACTCCACACCAGCAAGAACTGAAAAGCCCAACTTAGAGGATGAAGAAGAGATGGACCTTAAAAATTATCTTCTGAAGATGATAGAGACTATTAAAGAGGAAACAAGAAAATCCATTAAAGAAATAGAAGAAAAAAACAAGCAAAAAATTACATGAAGTAGAGGAAAAGACAAACCAAAAAATTCAAGAAATAAACAAATCCCTTAAAGAATCAAAAGAAAAGCAACCAAACAAGTGAAAGAAACAATTAAACAGTTCATGGTTTGAAAGCAGAATTAGAAACAATAGAGAAAACACAAAATGAGGGGATGCTAGAAATAGAAAAGCTGGGCAAATGATCAGGAACCATTGATGTAAGCATAACCAATAGAATACAAGAAATGGAAGAGAGAATCTCAGGTGTTGAAGACACACTAGAGGATATACAGGCATCGACCAAAGAAAATCTCAAGTCCAACAAATCCCTAACACAAAATATCCAGGAAATATGGGACATCATGAAAAGGCCAAACCTAAGAATAATAGTTATAGAAGAAGGCAAGAAATTCATCTCAAAGGTTCAGAAAACTTGTTCAACAAAATCGTCGAAGAAAACTTCCCCAATATAAAGGATATGCCTATGAAAGTACAACACGCTTACAGAACACCAAATAGATTGGCCCACAGAGAGAAGTCACCTTGCCACATAATAATCAAAACACCAAAGTTCAGAATAAAGAAAAATATTAGGAGCAGCCAGCATAACAAAAAGGCCAAGTAACATACAAAGGCAAATTACACCTGACTTCTCAATGGAAACTTTGAAAGCCAAAAGATCCTGGATAGATGTTCTACAAGCTCTAAGGGAACATGGATGTCAGACTACTGTATCCAGCAAAGCTTTCAATCACTGTAGATGGAGAAAACAAGATATTTCATGACAAAACCAGATTTAAGCAATACATATCCACAAATCCAGCCCTACAGAACTTACTAGAAGAAAAACTCCAGCCCAATGAAGATAACTGCACTCAAAAAACCATAGGCAATAGATAATCCCACTTTATCAAACACCAAAATAAAAAAGAGGGGGAAATCCACACATAATAACACCACCAGCAACAAATCCAAAACAAACAAGAATCAACAATCAATGGTCATTAATATCCCGCAACATTATAGGCAAATGTTCTTAATTTGCCTATAAAAAGATACAGGCTAACAGAACGGATAAAAGAAAGAATCCATCCTTCTGCTGCATACAAGAACCACGTCTCAACTTCAAAGACAGATATCACCTCAGAGTGAAGGGTTGGGATAAGATATTCCAATCAGTGGACCCAAGAAACAAAGGGGTGTAGAAATCCTAATATCTAACAAATTAGACTTCAAACTAAAATCAATCAAAAGAAATGAAGAAGGGCATTTCATACTCATCACAGGAAAGGTCCATCAAGATGAGGTCTCAATCCTGAACATCTATGTCCCAAATACAAAGGCACCCACATTTGTTAAAGAAACATTACTAAAGTTCAAATCACACATAACCTTACACACTTAGAGTAGGAGACTTCAACACCCAGCTGTCACAACTAGATAGGACCACCAGACAGAAACTTAACAGAGAAACAAAAGAACTAACAGATGTTATTACCCAATTGGATTTAACAGATATCTATAGAACATTCCACCCAAACACAAAAGAATACATCTTCTTCTCATGGAAGATATATTCACCACATGGAACCTTTTCTAAAATTGACCACATACTGGGCAACGTATCAAACCTACACAGATACAAAAAATTGGAATAACCACCCTGTATCTCATGAGACCACCATGCTTTAAGTTAGAATTCAACAACAACATAAATTACAGAAACCCTACAAACTCATGGAAATCAAATAATGCACAATTGAACCACTCCTGGGTCAAGGAAGAAATAAAAAAAGAAATTAAAGACTTCCTAGAATTCAATGAGAATGAAGACACAACCTACCCAAACCTATGGGACACTTTGAAAGCAGTGCTAAGAGGAAAGTTCATAGCACTAAATGTCCACATGAAGAAAATGGAAAATAGTCACACTAGAGAATTAACAGCACAACTGAAAGCTCTAGATAAAAAGGAAGCAAGCACTCCCCAGAGGAGTAGACTCCAGGAAATAATCAAATGGGGGCTGAAATTAATAAAGTAGAAACTAGGAAAACACTACAAAGACTCAATGAAACAAAGAGTTAGTTCTTCAAGAAAGTCAACAAGATAGACAAAACTTTATCCAAACTAACCAAAAGGCAGAGAGAGAGAGAATGCTAATTAACAAAGTCAGAAATGAAAAGGGGTACATAACAACAGACATTGAAGAAATCCAGAAAATCATCAGGTCATACTTTGAAAACCTGTACTCCACAAAATTTGAAAATCTAAAGGAGATGGACAATTTTCTGGATAGATATCACTTACCAAAATTAATTCAAGAACAGATAAGCAAGGTAAACAGACCTATAACTCCTAATGAATTTGAAGCAGTCATCAAAAATCAACCAACCAAAAAAAGCTCAGGCCCAGACGGATTCACTGCAGAATTCTACCAGAAATTCAAAGGAAAGCTAATACCAGAACTACTCAAATTGTTCTACACAATAGCAGCAGAAGGGAGATTGCCAAGATCTTTTTATGAGGCTACAATTACCTTGGTACCCAAGCCACACAAAGACAAAAGGATAAAAGAGAATTACAGACCAATATCCCTCAAGAACATCAACACAAAAATATTCAACAAAATACTGGCAAATCAAATCCAAAAACACATCAGAGAAATCATCAACCATGATCCAGTTGGCTTTATCCCAGGAATGCAAGGATGGCTCAACATACGAAAATCCATCATTGTAATCCACCATATAAATAAACTGAAAAAGAAAAACCATGTGATCATTTCGCTAGATGCTGAAAAAACCTTTGACAAAATCCAACATTCCTTCATGATAAAGGTCTTGGAGAGATCAGGAATAAAAGGAACATATCTAAACATTATAAAAGCAATATACAGCAAACCAACAGCCAACATCAAACCAAATGGAGAGAAACTCAACACAATTCCTCTAAAATCAGGAACAAGACAAGGCTGTGTACTTGTCGGGAGCGATTTCCAAGGGTTCCAGGAACCAGGAGCTCCCATCTGCATCAAATATTGGATGTTAGCTGATTTGCTATTCAATGACATGGCCTCAGTGTAAGAATGTCTTTTTGTTTGCATCTCTATGGGCCTAAGCATCTGCATAGGCCTGCACCTGGGTGGAGTTGCAAGGTGTGTGTAAGTAACAAGTGAGGACAGGAGTGAGGGTCGAGCTACCAGAGCAGAGAGGAGAACAAGGACGGAAATGGTTCCCTCATGATCATGGAAGGATAGTTAAGAAACAGCCAAAAAGATGACAAATAAAGAAAAGACTCTAGTTTTACAACATGGAACTGAGAGCTCTCTAAAGATGACAAGATGCCTGTGTTTGGTCTTTATCGCTGCTGGGTTGCTAGGAGTTTCCAGGTACACACACCCCCACTCAGGCCGAACCTCATGGGTTAAGGCTGAGACATGCCAGGTCATGACATGTACTCTCTGCATATCTCTTCAATATTGTACTTGAAGTCCTAGCTAGAGAAATAAGACAACAAAAGGAGATCAAAGGGATACAAATTGGAAAGGAAGAAGTCAAACTTTCACTATTTGTAGATGATATGATAGTTTATATAAGTAACCCGAAAAACTCTACCAGGGAACTACTACAGCTGATAAACACCTTCAACAAAGTGGCAGGATACAAGATTAACTCAAAAAAAATCAGTATATACAGAAGATAAATGTGCTGAGAAAGAAATCACAGAAACATCACCCATTACAATAGCAACTAACAACATAAAATAGCTTGGGGTAACACTAACCAAAAACTGAGAATGACCTGTATAATAAGAACTTTGAGTCTTTAAAGAAAGAAATTAAAGAATATACCAGAAAATGGAAAGACCTCCCATGCTCTTGGATAGGTACGATTAACATAGTAAAAATGGCAATCTTGCCAAAAGCAATCTACAGATTCTATGCAATTCCCATCAAAATCCCAACACAATTCTTTACAGACCTTGAAAGAACAGTGCTCAACTTCATATAGAAAAACAAAAAACCCAGAATAGCCAAAACAACCCTGTACAATAGAGAAACTTCCAGAGTCATCACCATCCCTGACTTCAATTTCTATTATACAGCCATATAGTCCTGAAAACAGCTTGGTATTAGCACAAAAATAGACAGGTTAACCAATGGAATTGAATTGAAAACCCTGATATTAACCCAAACACCTATGAACACCTGATTTTTGACAAAGAAGCTAAATTTATACAATGGAAGAAAGAAAGCATCTTCAACAAATGGTGCTGGCATAACTGGATTCGTACATGTAGAAGATTGCAGATTGATCCATATCTATCACCATGCACTAAACTTAAATCCAAATGGATCAAAGACCTCAACATAAATTCAGCCACACTGAACCTCCGAGAAGAGAAGGTAGGTGGCACCCTTGAACAAATTGGTGCAGGAAACTGATTTCCTGAAACTGAGAAGCTTCTGTAAAGCAAAGGACGCAGTCAGCAAGACAAAAAGCCAGCCCACAGAATGGGAAAAGATATTCAACAACCCCACACTTACAGAGGACTGATCACCAAAATATACAATGAACTCAAGAAGTTAGCCACCAAAATACCACACAATGTAATTAAAAGATGGAGTGCAGAACTAAATAGGGAATTCTCAACAGAAAAATCCAAAATGGCTGAAAGACACTTGAGAAAGTACTCAACATCCTTAGCCATCAGGGAAATGAAACTCAAAACCACTCTGAGATACCATCTTACTCCTGTCAGAATGGCTAAAATCAATAACACCAATGACAATCTATGTTGGAGAGGATGTAGAGAAAGAGGAACTCTCCCCCATTGCTGGTGGGAGTGCAAACTTGTACAGCCACTTTGGAAATCAGTGTGGCAGTTTCTCAGGAAATTGGGAATCAGTCTACCTCAAGATCCAGCAATCCCTCTCTTGGGCATATACCCAAAGAATGCACACACATACAATAAGGACATATGTTCAACCATGTTCATAGCAGCATTATTTGTAATAGCCAGAAGCTGGAAACAACCTCGATGCCCCTCAACTGAAGAATGGATAGAGAAAATGTGGTATATTTACACAATGGAGTACTACTGGGGGGGGGACAATGGAATCTTGAAATTCACAGGCAAATGGATGGAACTAGAAGAAACCATCCTCAGTGAGGTAACCCAATCACAAAAAGATAAACATGGTATGTACTCACTCATTTTTGATTTTTAGACATAGAGCAAAGGATCACTAGCCTACATTCCACACTGTCAGAGGAGCTAGGAAACAAGGAGGAACCCAAAAGAAGATTGCATAATCCCTCGAATAAGGGGATAGGGACAAGAACCCCTGACAAAATTGTAGCCCCGGGCCGGGGAGAGGAAGGAGAGTCTTCATCTACTTGCTGTTCGAAGCAAAAACAGACACCCAAAACTAAGCACTGAACCATACTCCTGGAATTCAGTTGTGGAGAGGGAGGAAGTTTGAGCAAAGGAGCCAAGACAGGGATAGAGAGACCTGCAGAAACAGTGGACCTGATAGAATGGAGATCCTAGTCATAAAGCTGGGGAAACAGCATTGGACCAAACCAAACCCTCTGAATGTGGCTACCAGCTAGGAGCCCAAAACAGTCTATGGCTCCTCTGACAGTCTTTATCCCTAGAGCAAAAATGGACTTTGGGAGTCCATTCCCTATGGAGGGATACTATTGCAGCCCAGATACAGCAGCAGACTTTGAAGGTCCTTGGTAGAGGGCCTCACGATCCCTGGAGAGGAGTCAGGGGGTGGGTTGGGGTGGGTTGGGTGGGGAACTTGGGAGGAGGGGAGGGTGAGGGGATGGGGGGATAGATATGTAAATATGAGTAATTAAGAATAATAAAAAATTAAAATAAAACCCATTCCTACTAATTTTGTATAAAATTATAGTTAAATATAACTCAGGCAGCAAAGCAATAGAGATGTCACTTTCAAATTTCCAGAATTTTTATTTGCAAGCAACAATTCATAGGCATATATATGTACCCTAAATCTATATCTCCAGGGAGACAAATGGCTTTGTTATCAATCAGAATGCAAGTTTTAATTACTCTTATTTTACACATACACATCACAAGATCCCATTGGATTTGGCTCCTGGGGACTTCCAAAGTAAGTCTTGTCCATCTACTTTTACATAAAAATCCTTTAGAATCCCATCTGAAAGTTTTCCATAGTCTTTCTAGTAGCTTCTACCACTCCTAAAAAATAAGGACTCCTCCTCCCTAATAAGATTTTTCAGGCTTAAATAACAAAATTAAATGATGATTATAAGAGAGATAAGAACTTCTTGAACTGCAAAAATGTGTATCACTTGGTAATTTGGTAATTATAAACCTTTCAAGCTAAGACTCTTCTCTCTCACTTCTCTCCATTTTAATACCTTGCATCTGCAGTTAGTTCTGAACCAAAAAGTACTTATGGTTTATGTTTCTACTGTCTTCACCCTTCCTCTCACCACTCACATACTCAACTAGACTTTCTTGGGTATGTTCTTGTAGCTATTTCTTTAAAATGACTTTACTGTACCTCTGCTGGAACAAAGCACAAATTCCCAAACCTTAACTAACATTCAAAAGAAGAAAATGACATCTGACGCTAGTATTCTTTTAAACATACATAAGACTTAAGTGGGAGAATGATGATCAGCAAAGGCTCCCCACTTACATCTCATGATGCAGCTATGACTCAATCTTTCTCTTCATAGATTCCTCCTAGATCTGATTAAGCTTTTTTCAAGAACAGAATTTTGATGTAGCTAACATCACCACAAGCACAGTAGTAGTGGGAAAATATTGTTTTAAAAATGAAAGCTTTGCAATTCAGTGGCATTCAAATGCTCTGCCTGATTGTTACACAGTTAATTCTTCTTGAACTTGTCTCACACTGTTTCCTAAAATAAAATCCAGGATTGTCTTATTCTTACCCTATTTAAAATCCTAGCCTAGAGATCTATTATTTCCATTTGGAGGCATTTGTGATATGAATAATATTTTAGCCTTGACTGCAGTATGCAAGCTATAAAGAATATGAAAGGGCCTTTCCTGCCAACAACCAACCCAAACTAGAAAACGGAGATAGCTGTATGGTAACATCAGTAGCAATAAAAGAGTGGAAAATGGATGAAACACAGAGAGAGGTATAGGAAAAAAACTTGTCCTCCAGCTTCAAATATATAAATTACTCCTTTTGAAGAATCTGAGAATTTGAGGTTGTAAATTACAATGCCAAATTAGATAGAAATCTTCAATATAGCTGTTAGTTGCAAAACCATGCAGGATGTTTTGGACTCACTATTGAGAGAGATTATATCACCTGTGTCAGAGAATAGACAGATGTGATAGTGTTTCCAAATATGTATGATAGGCCTGCACCTGGTAATAGAAGGTTAGTTTTGTGCTTATTTAGTTATCAAAAGATCTACACAAATTGAAGAGTTCAGAAGAGGCAAACAAACATAAAATGATGAGTGGAATAAAGGTTTCCATGGACAGAATGAAGACCAAAGTAGCACATTTGAAATTTCTAATTAAGACCTCAAGGGAAAAACTGTTAAGGAAAAAGAAATAAGTACAAGTAAGTTTTCAATAACATACTTATCAGAGAAAAGGGATGAGTAGAAAATAAATCTGTAGCATTTTGGGCCAAAATAATGAGGTGAAATTATGAATGCAACTATTACCTGAGGAATATGTGCAGCCCAAATAAGAGGTCATCAAATTCTGCTCAAAGCAAGATCCAGAGACCTGCACCATCAACATCACACAGACCTGTGGACTTTCAGGTCCAGGTCCAGAGGCCCTGCCACCATCTTCCAAGCTCCCCAGGGTAATCAGGGTGCACATGAAACACTGAAAAATGCTTTCACTATATATCAAAGAATATGCTTTTAGGAAGAAATGTCTTTCAACTTTTTCTTGTCCTGCTAATAAGAAAAATGGTAAATGGATGGAACTGCAGCTCATCACACCAAACAAAATAGGACAACTCAAATGTATTGTGTGTTTCCCTTCACTTGTGGAGTCTGGATTTTAATATTGATACATTAAAGTCATCTAGGTGTATGACAGCAATGCAGAAGTTGGGTTCTCTGAGAGAAGGAAGACAACCAGTGGCACACATCACTGGGTATACTGAATATTTGTCAATAAAATTAAAATAAAAACAGGTTATGATCTAAAGAGGAAGTTTCCATCTTTCACTCATGGAATTTAATCATTATACCCTGGATACTTTCATTATTTCCTTGGAGTAGCTAAATATTATTTTGCTATTGGTGCATGACTTAGGCAATGTCTCCTTGTGTTACACCTATGAAAGCCTCCAAAATGACAGAGGAACATCTGCTAAAGTATTTGGAGTAGGGAAAGTTAGAATGCCATTGTATCAATTCCTTTGCACACACACATGGCAACTGAATATAGATCTGAGTATAGATCATGCAATATTGGATTCCCAATATTTGACACAAGTTTCAAAAATATGTACAACAGTTCTCAGAAGACACAAATCCCTGAAAATTCTACAAGGTAAAAATTTGATTTATTTTTGATACCTTCTTGTAGAACCCAGAATACAATCTTTAGTATAAGATGTACACATGACTATAGCCCCAATTGCTCAGAAGATTGGCTCTGAGGTGGGGTAGAAAGTAGGAATTCAAGGTCCGCCTGTGTAAATTAAGCAAATTCCTGCTTCTAAAATATTAAATAAATAAAATACTTAAAATGTCTCAAACTGTGGTTTTGGTGTCTCAATCAAAAGAAATCAATGAGGTTTTAAGCACACCCGGATTATCCAATATATTTTATGACTGACTCAGAGACAGAAGTGTGAAAAGGTTAGTTTAGAAAGGAAGTAGTGAATGTCAGGACAACAGTTTGTTTGATAAGGGACATAGTGAGGAGGGACTGAGTTCTCAGTACAAATATCTCAAAAAGACTGGCTCACTGGGGAGAGGAGGAAAGATATTTTCATTGTGTGGATTTGAACACTGTGAGATGCTTTAACTTCTTTTGTATCCTGATATCAATTCTCCAAAGAAGAACCCTCCTTGGTAAGTGGTCACATCTTCCTCCTTCACTGGGCACTCAGTTTCCAAGTCAACATCAATATTCCCCTTGGTTTCAATGGACCCCTCACCTAGCGACTTGCAAATGATAGACATGTAGCAACTATCCTATTGGTTTGATTAGACTTTGCTAATGCTTCATAAAATTTTCTTGTGTAATTGGCCTCTTTTCAAAGTTCCTATTTTTGTTTCTTTTTTCTTTAGCATCTTCTACACATCTTTGTTTTGCATACAATTGCAGCATAATAGAACTGGATATATGAGTGAAAATTTCTCCAATAGAAAGTTCTTCCTAGACTTTGAATGGATGGAGCAATTCTTTGGCATTGAATGAATCAGAGACTTAGTATCATCTCAAGTTGGTGGAAGCTTTCAGTCACAGCCTCTGCCTCTGAAGAAGCCTTAGTTTGCCTTTCAACTCTTTTAAAGAAGTCCTCTTCTTTGGATATAGATGGGAATTTGTCCACAAATTACTACTTACTTTTGCAGTTATATGCACTGTAAACTTTTACGGTGAGGCCTTGGCAAGCTTGACCCTCCTAAAGGAATCTGCTCTGAGCTTTCCCTTTTGATTTGGTGGAGGTCTTTCTCTTTTATTCCTCTTCTTGTGAGGAATTTAGATGATCAGATTTCAGTTCAATAGATAAACCAGCTGTCACTCAGACAAACCTTCAAGAGATGCAAAATACAACTCCATCTGTTTCAAGGTAGTGTAGCTATGGAGGTTCCAGCTAACTAAGCCCCTGAGGACATCAGAAAGATACCCTCAAAGGAGCAATCACTGAGCAGGTGGTTGATGTTATCCAGTTGTTTACATCTCACAGAATTGGTTCCTATAATTTCCCCTTTATGCCAACTATAATCATTGACATTGAAAAATTATGGGGCTAAATCATGAAAAGAGAAGTAGGAAATAAAAACTTTAGGGGCAGAAAAAGCATAGGTGTTGTGCTAGCAAGGTCCCCCTGGGTATTGCATATACCTGAATGCCTTTATGACTTGAACATGAAGAGAATTTGAATAGTCTGGGTTAACATCCATAGAAGGGGATATGATGTCATTGTATTTTAATTTAAAATAAAGTAAGTTTTTAAAAAAGAAATGTAAGTTACTCTATTTGAAATACAAAGAGATTAAAATTGTAAATAAAGCAAAACCCTACTGCACTCTGGGCTTAGCCTCAGGATAGTCCACTGAGCTAGTGTAGATATAAATAAGCTGCATCTTGCCACCCCTCACACTCCCAAAAAAGAAGTTGTTTGTCCTAAGGATACAAAGTACTAGCTTGAGGCCAATTATTATGGTAGCCAAAGACAGGTGGAGAATTCCTAACCAGAAAAAGGTGGGACAAAAAGCAGACAGGATTTAATTCTGTACAGTTCTGTGGATTCTTTGCTTACTCTTCCACCACAGCATGAGACAAAACAATACTTTTGTTTAAAGAGTTCTTTTATCTTTACTTCCTTCCGCTGAAGGTATGAATATCAGAACATGGCTCATTCCTCTAAGAAAAATCACTGCTGTCTTATAGTTTCCAGGGAATGAAAACTGAACATCATACTAACTATTCTGAAAAGGCAGAGATCCCTGAGCTCTACAAAACAGAAAAGTAACTACAACCCTCTAGGTTTACTGTAGGATTTGCTCTCAAAAGACTAAAGTTGGTTGCTTGACAATAAAAGTCAATTGAGGAATTTCCTAGAAAAAGGCTTCTGCCTTTCCTTCTTGACCTACTCACTACCAAACATGATCACACCCCAGTAAGACAGGAATTGCAAAAAAATTATTCTGTCAATATCCTTCCATTTCTTCAAGTCTTATTAATTCATTAAGCAAGCATAAGAATAGTTACATACAAAAAGATAGATTGGGGGGACTGGGAGATGGTACAATGAGAAAGAGCACCTTCTGATTAGGCACGTGAGTTCAAATTCCCAGGGAATAAAATGTCACACATTCCCACATACAGACCTAATACCCCGGCGCTGTAGAAGGCAGATGCAGAAGGATCAATGAGGCTTGATGGCTACCAGACTCACTCTAGGTTCATTGAGAATTAGGCAAAGAACACCAAAGCAAAATACATGATACCTCCTCTGTTCTCGCTACACATATGAACGGTATATGCATCTATACAGACATTTATACACAACACACACACACACACACACACACACACACACACCACTTGAGTTAAAAAGATAAGTTCACTGTAACGGTAGCAAAGAACACTGCTGATTTAAAAATAAATAAAAATCTCTCACCTACCAACAATAAAATGACACTTCTTATTTTTGCCACATCTCCATTTGAGCAACTTACAGTGTACAAGAAATGAATTGTTCCATCAAACAGGCTCCACAGTAGAAGTGAACTCCCCTGGGGCATGGCACCAAAGATGGAGAAATCCATGCTCTTAGTAAGAAATAGAAGCAACCCAGGGCTATCTTATTAACATCTATACTGAGCTTGTTTTTATTCATTGTTTTGTCTCTTTTCTGATATGTATTTCCCTAAAACAAATAAGACATGTCCATGGTAACTAACTTAGAAGGAATGCCCACTCACACCAGGAAGTTATTTAAGGGATAGCTAGTTGCTCATTAGATCCTCCATTCATTATGTCTTGGACTTTTAGCAAAATATGTTAGCAATTCTGTTTCAGGAATTACTTGCCATTGAGCTATGAAAAATATTTTAATTAGATTATATTTTGGTTAGAAGCAAATAGCAAATACTAAAACATTACATTTATAGATTTTCATAGACAGCTTATGCCTAATTTTAAAAATGGGATATTATTTCAAAAACACTAAAGACTGAAGTCTACAAAACAAAAGTTTAACTTATAATTCAATATAGAAATTAAGACAGAAATGTAGATGTAAATAGAAATTGGTTTTGTGACCCAGATAAATTTTACAAAATAATAAGGTAGGGGAAAGTCTATGTGTCGATTATGTAAATATAATTGTGAATGTGTTCTTCCTTTTTTAAGTCACCCAGTATGAATAAGTACTTCTGTTTCCCATGTTCCTGTGGGATATCTCAGGTCAAATGTCATCTCTGGCCTCAGAATGGCCTCTTAAAATCATGTCTCTCCTTCCTCTAAAAGCAGGTGCATGAAATAAACCAGCAGGCAGTCAAACTTGAAATTACATTTGTGTGTCCTAAATCATGACATTGAGTCTTGAAGAGAAAGCAGAAAGCACAGATGTCTTTTCACCAAAGGGTCCATCTCTGTAGAGAAAAGAAAAGGAAGGGGGTGGACAGGAAATCTCAGAGACACAACACATTCCTGTTTGCTCGACTGAGCACTTCCACAGACCTTCTTTGTGTCAGACAGAATGGAGACCAGACTTTCACAAGTGCTCAGGCCAAGGCAGCACTGCACATTCCCAGCTGCTCTCTGTATTCACCCTGCTCTCTGTAAATGATCAAACATAAAGACAACTTTATGCTTTATTGTTATGAATCCTATTTCTAGGGTAAGCGGGAAACATTTTGTGCTATTTGGAAAGGAAGAAGGAATGTCAAGACAAGCATCTGGATCATTCCCTTGGAAACAGTATCCGTTTACATTCACTGATTCCTCAACTGTTTTATATTCTCACATGTAATCAGCAAATTCCCCAGAAGGAACATTTTAAGGGAAGCTATTTATGTCTGGAAATGAAACTTGAACACTAAGATTAAGTAGTACTGTACACCTGCATTTTCTTCCATCTTCAAATGTGAATATCAGGATGTTTCCAAAATTATACTATTGGGCTATGCTCTATCTTAGTTCTTACAGTTTAGATACGTGTTTTAGCATTTTGATGATACAGAAAAGAAGAATGAAATTATTACATAACCCATCTCTAAAAATATAATAATAATAATACAATGCAGTACACAGCTATAAGCCAGTACTTGAGAAGCTAAGGCAGGAAGATCTGAAGTGCAAAGCCAGCTTGGGCTCTATATAATGCACCCTACACATGTGCATACATGCACTCGCGCGTGCGCGCGCGCGCGTGCACACACACACACACACACACACACACACACACACACACACAAATACATCATAGAAAAGAAAGCCTTGTCCCTACATACATACAATCTAAAGGGTTACAATTCATTGTTAAATCTTTTATTTTCATTTTTCAAGACAGGTTTCTTTGTATAGCCTGGCTTTCTGGAGCTCGCTCTGTAAACCAGGATGGCCTTAAACTCACAGAGATCCACCTGCCTCTGCCTCCTGAGTGCTGGAATTAAAAGCATGAACCACCACTACCCAGCTTCATCGCTAATCTTTGATTCTTGACTTTCCTTCCATGTTGAATGATTTGTGTCTATATGATATGTGCTTGCATATGTGCATATATAAACACACTTTGCAAAATGTTATTTTTATCCATTTTATAACATTTAATAAATATCCTCATAAGACATGTGTTTTAAACTATTATTCTTCAACAACAATATTCAACAAGATTTTAATTCCTAATAACTTAATATGGGGTTCTGGACACTTAGCTTTCTATTTCTGGAATTTGAGAAAATAAGAGACTTGACAATAGATACAAAGGCAAAGCAGTCAAGAGGCAAGCAGAACACAGTTATGCCTTAAGGGCCTTGAAGGCTGCCATTACTATCAGGGACCATAGAAAAAACTCCTTTCTTAATCCATCCCCATGCAGAATAGGCTTTTTAACTTAGGATAATGTAAAATAATGTTCTCATGCATAGTATGCTTACACAGTATTCTATGAGCACATATCTTCTTATGCATCATCTTTACCAAACCATGTCAGAGAACTGAAAGGTCCCCTATCAGATTACTGTGTTCAAAGGCACCTCACATTTTTTTTCTCAAAACCTTAGGAAAAAAAGATCATGTGTTTAAAAAAAAATCTTACACTGATTTTCCTTAATTTTTCAAAAGTACACAAGTAAACTAATCTGTCATACAATTGAATTTTACTCAGGGACAAAAAGAAAAACACATGTTGGCAAGACGAGCAGATGCAAATTGCTGAACAACAAAAGAGGATAGCCTTAAAGGCCATAGTCTGTATGATCCCAACCATGTGTCATTCTGGAATTGGCTAAAATACAGAGACAATTAGAAAATAATTTGGCTAGCAAAAGTTCAGAAGATCAGGGGAAGGGTAGGTTAAGTGCAGTGACACAGGATATTTTAGAAGCGATGATACAATTCTGTATGATGCTTTGATGGTAGATTTGGGACACTGTGCATTTGCCAAAACCTCTCTTTAGATGTGTTCTAGTAGGGAACAACCTGGCTATATTGGTTTTCAGTTTAACTGTACCACACAAGTAGTTCAAGGTGATGATGAGATGAAAGATCTGACAGAGAATTAACATGGGATCTGTGATTTTCTTCACTAGCTTGTCTCTTCCTCCTCCTCCTCCTCTTCCTCCTCCTCCTCCTCCTCCTCCTCCTCCTTCTCCTCCTCCTCCTTCTTCTGCTGCTTCTTCTCCTTCATAATCTCTCTCTCTCCATCTCTCTCTCTCTCTCTCTCTCTCTCTCTCTTTGCAACTGTCTGTCTCTCTGTATATAGCTGAGTATTGAACTCAAGTTTTTGTACATGCTAAACAAGAACTACACACCCTTTTGTTAAATTTTGAGACAGGGCCTCACTATGTTATCAGCTCTGATCTTCAAAGTACTCTGTAGCCCAGGAAGGACCTAAACTTCCCATCTACCTGCCTGGGTCTCTTAGGACCAGAAATTACTGGACTGTGTCACATGACCTACCTTTGTGCTCTTTGTCTTATTTGTAAATCTTTCCAGAAAAGAAAGTGTATTAATTTTAAAAGATGAAAAGAAGAAAAATAAATTGCAAGATGAAATGCTGTATTTTGCCAACATATTATGATTTATGGCAATACATCCATATATATATATACATATATATATATATATATATATGTATGTATATGTATATATATGTTTTCTTTATAGTAAACATATTAAATAATATATATTAATATATATATATTCAATAGATCTGATTGAGATCTATTCAATAGATCAGATTCAATATTAATTTATTGTGAAAGGCTTCATGCATGTTAAATATATGCCACATCTCACTCCCACAACAATAGTTCATTAAATAATTCCCATTTGGGTTATCTTGTAAAAAGAAAGAGTAGAAGACAATTACATAAACCAATCCACAAACTATCAAGCCCTATGAAGGAAGAACAAGTACTAACTCTGCCTAAACATAGATAACTCAAATAAGGATGATTTCTCATTCCAAGTCTTCAGAACTTGGCATCAGGCCTGGCCTGCTTACTATATAGACATTAAGCCAGACTGTCCAGTTCAAAGTCTGCTAGCTACAAGGAAGAGAAATAAAGGGAAAAACACTTCAAACAGACTGTACTGTGTTAAGGTCTTTGCTGCTCATGGGTGAGTGCTGGCTGACACCAGCATGTAATAAACAGTCCAGGCATGCCTAAGCTGTGTCAGGAAGACACAGACAGATCCTTACCTGTTACATAAATAAACACCAGAGGAGATGAGAGCCAGAGGAAAGACAGTGGGGGAGGATGTGCAGCACTAGTTACATTTCAATTTAAATGAGCTGTCAAGCCAGAGGTTGGGTCAATCCAGTGCTACAATGTATATTTGGGAAAATGTTCCCTGCTATAAGCCCTCGGATACCATCTTCATAGTTTCCTATAAGTAAAAGAACTATAAAAGGAAACTTAGAAACACACCTTCCAATTTATACTTTCTATAAGGTAATGTATTTAAAAGGCTTTTTTTTTTTTAATACAATCACCTTTATCATCTGGTACCAGTTTCCCAGCTGGTGTGAACAAGATGAGGGGACGATATCATTTTTAATTAGCAAGGAAAACCACAAAAAGATTAGCAAATTCTAGTGAGAATAAGAAATACATCAGTACCTTGCAAACTCAGCAACTGGACACATGTCTCAGATACATGAGAGCAAGAGATGCTGTTTACACTCCCAGCAGTCAAGATGAGTAGATGCCTTCCTGGTTACAACAGCAATCATTCCTAACCTGCTGCTTATCTTCCTGGGAAATATCCACATGACCGGCATTTTGGAATCACTGTGAAAATAGAGCTATGGTTTGGATGTAACCCTCAGACCTCAAGAGTAGAAACTTGATCTCCCGCATCACAGTGTTGGAAGGTGGGGACTAATGACATTTACACTATGAAAGCAGAATACTTTGTGAACAGAGTAGTATTGTGGGTAACAATGGCTCTCAGGCCAGTTTGTCTCTTGTGCTATTTTCCCTTCTGCCTTTTACCATGTGGTGACACCAGAAGGTCTTTGCCATATACTGACACTTTAACAGATATCCTAGCCACCAGAACTGGGAGCCAATAAATTTCTGTTTGCTACAGATTACCCAATCTCAGCTATCCTGTCACAGAGCACAAAACAAAGATGAACCAGTACTACAGAAAAAAATTAAGATGTATGCTTGGCAATCACACACTTAAATATCAAAGACTTCAAAGGGCACTCTGAAAACTTTTATTTATAATCTACATGCATTTAATTATTTATATAATGTCAATGGAAATATATTTTTTAAAGATTCTACTCAATGCTAGCTTAGATTTTAGAGATTATTCTAAATCTTACCAGGTCCCTGAAAAGCCAGTGGTCCATCGACAGCACTATTCATTGTTTGAGCAAGAAAATGCTGTGGCATTGGATATGGTCCTGTGCATTTAAGATGTATGAAGCATTTCTTGAGTCTACCTACTAGGTGCATTACCACTTTGCTGTTACAACTAAAACTCCTCCAAGACACTTAGCAATGTTCCTTCGAGAGGCAACATCACTTTGTGTTTGTGTTGTGAAATTCTGTACTGAACTGTCCCCAGGAATTCCCTGCACCTAGAATCTATTTGAATGGACTGAGTAATAGGAACATTGCTATTAAATGAAGGTTCCAATTAAACATTTATAAACTGAGCTGCACTTACATTAAGATGATTTTCATGACATTTGGATCACTGCCTCTCATTATTCAATACCCTCTACTTCCACCTAAAAACAAACCATTAGTCTGTGGTACTCAGCTCAGAGGCAAGAGCTTCCCAAATTAGTTTTTACTTCTCCTCAAAGGTAAGAGTAACTCCTCTCCCAAGTCCTTTTCTCTTCTTTTCTTCCCTCTTTCCCTCCCTTCATCCATTCCTTCCTTCCTTTGTTTTCTTAAAATTTTTCTATGTGCATGTGTGTTGGGATATTCAAAAAGGTCAGTAGAGGGTACTGGATCCCTGGAGCTGCAGTTATAGGTTATTGGTAGCAACTGAACTGGGGTTCTAAGAAGCAAACTCAAACCCTGTGCAAGAATAAGAAGCACAATTAACTAATGAGCTTGTCTCTTCAGCTCTGCTTCTTCTCATTCAATTACTGAAAATACATTTCAAACACCACCGTGCTCTGTACTTCTCTAAGTTCAAGAAGGAAGTGATAAAGACTAAGATTAAAAATAAAATCTCCCTCATGCAGTTTATATATTCTACAACAAAAGTAAGGAATGATGATCTTAAAAGATAGTAATAATGATGGTACAGTCTAAGAAAAATCAAGTGGAAAGAGCAAAATCTTATTTTTAAAACCCTCAAGTGGACCTGATGAAAGGTCGTGTCAAACTGGGCGACAGCAGTTGACCTGGAAGGCATCCTTAGGTTTCACTCCCCCATGTCTTTCTCAAGCACTATCATTTGAGACGAGGCAACCTTGTTGTTCATACAATGCTTGAGGAGTGCTTGATAGTCATCACAGGCAGACATTTTAAAAATATCTATTCCAGACTAGAGTTGGGTGGAATTCTTGCCTAATATATGCAGAGCTCTGGGTCCAACCCAGCACACGGAAGAAAGGAAGAATGAAAGAGGCAAAGACACAAAGACAAACAGAAGCAAGACTTCATTCTAAATGTATGTTCTATCTGTAAAAGTGAGGTTTGAACATGTCTAAACATGAGTTTTGTGTGTTGTATGTCTAACTTTACTAACTTCTCAGTAAGCCTACTTTTTCCATATCTATTTAAAGAAAACATATTTCAAACAAACCAAAATAGGTATTCATTAGGTATATGGCATCAAGTCTAAGTTTTGTGGAGGGTTTTTTTTTTCTTTTTTCTCGATAAAACTGATAACACTTTGGTGTGCCACCTGGGATCTTTCCTATATACCAAGTTTTCATTCCTCCTGGGTTACTCAGCTTTGCTGAGGGACTTCGCATCTGGCTGCTAGACAGAAACACAGCCTAGTTAAGTGTGGGTTATTTATTCTTTGTCGGAAAGGACTTAATGATATCTATGAAAATTCCATAGCCTCATCTTCTGTGAATACAATGTTCTCTCCCCAGGACTGCATTCCTTCTGAGATGATTCACTGTCATGTGTACACACCGATAGATAGATAGATAGATAGATAGATAGATAGATAGATAGATAGATAGATAGATAGATAGATTTCAGATGGGTACACTGGAAAATGTTTCAGAAAGGCAAATTGTGTCCCATCAGTCCTTACTGTCTGAGATGAGCTTTCCAAAAACATCTTATAGTGTCACTCTATCCCTTGCCTTGATGAGATGACTTATTGCAGTGAATCTGGTAAGATAATTTCTGCTATTGTAGAAGTCATTTTGAAGCATTTAATTGAAATGAGCTATGAAAATATGGCCACTGGCTTCTCCTTCTTGCTAACAAATATATCTGTTGTTGATTGACTGCAATATTACCAAATTCTCTTTCTTCCCATCAGTGTAGGCTGTTCTAATAGGATTCGGTGATGTCACACTTCTGAATTTGAACAATGCTGACAGCACTGAGATATAGAACTTCTCCATTGGACAAGCTAGAACATGAGCATTGCCTTTGTTTGCCTCACATGCTGAGGGGGTTTCATGGCACACTTGGGCTCATGGTGACCTCTTCTAGCAGATGAAGTCAGAAAATGACAAAACAAATCATCAAATGCAGGGGTATAATTCTATTTTGCATTAAAAAAACCTGCCCAATAACTATCTCAAAAGAGTCTACAGCTGGAAACATCAGGTTTTTTTTTTTTTTAATGTTTTCTTTGGGATAGGGGCTATCCCAAAGACTATGACATAAGTTGAAGACCCCCTATGGAAGGCCTCACCCTCTCTGGGGAGCAGAAAAGGTATGGGATAGGTAGGGCATTAGTTGGGGGGGCAGGAGAGGAGGGGAGGGAGAGGGACATGGGATTGACATATAAAATAATTTTCTTTCTAATAAAAAAGGAAAAAAATAGTTCAATGTATAGCAGGAAAACATTAGTAAATTAATAAAGTTTATAGTTTCATAGTATATTTTATTTAAAAATGTTTTCAAGGCCACATGTGTGTGATGAGCAGAACTACTTTTGCTATTCTAAGTGAGGTTCATTTCCAGTTGTGTAGTCACTCCTGTCTTTTCAGCCCACCGCCTAAAGTTCTCTCTGTTTCCTTTTGCCTTTCCATCTTAGTATTTCTTTTGAATGTCTGCTTCTCTACCTTGTATCTTTGAGAGTTAAAATAATTTACTTTTTCTACTATTTCCAAAATTGTTAAATTAAAACAAAAGTTTAATATAATCTCTTTGGGGGGGGCTTTTATCTGCCCTCTGTGAGATGAAGTGAAAATGGCAGACTACAGATGTTTTCTTGATGCTTTGTGATAGTTTATTCAGATTGTCAATTGGACAGCACTTAGAACCACCATGGGAACAAAGTCTCTTTTTATGTCTGTAAAGGATTATCTAGACTATGTTACTTAAGATGGGAAGACATACTATCAATGTGGGATTGGCTGGGGCTCAGGACTTAATAAAAAAAAAAAAAAAAAAAAAAAGGAGGAGGAGAAGGAGCAAGCGGAGCCCAAGCAGTCATCACTCTGCTTCCTGACTGTGGACACATTAATGCCAGCTGCCTCCTTGTTCCTGCTAACACACCCTCCCTGCCATCAGTGACTGTATTCCCTGGAACTTTAAAACAAAATAAAGCCTTCCTTCCTTAATTTTTTGGGGGGGTTTCCGAGACAGGGTTTCTCTGTGTAGCTTTGGAGCCTATCCTGGCACTGGCTCTGGAGACCAGGCTGGTCTTGAACTCACAGAGATCTGCCTGCCTCTGCCTCCCGAGTGCTGGGATTAAAGGCATGTGCCACCAACGCCCAGCCCTTAAATTGTTTATATCAGGGCACTTTATCACAGCAACAGGAAAAGTGACTGAAGTATTTCACTTTTGCCTTACTCTTCTTTAGAAATAGAAATCAAAACTAGTCATAGTCCCTACACACACATGTTCCATAGTGCCTTTGTCCTAGCAAAGGAATATTTAATAAATATTCACTGAACTCCCACCTAGCAAGAAGCATTACGGTAGGCACTGTGGGATACTGAAAAAAACATTATAAGTCATCTGTTTCAGAGAGCTGCCATCTACGGGAAGGCCAGATAAAACTCTTACAGCAAATCAAATATAATAACAACTCAGTCACAGGTGAAAGCAAAACAATCCAGAAATAACTTTATAAAGGCTGAGACTCTATTAATTAAATAAAATTACAGCAGTGATGACAACACTGGAGCATCATTGTTACTCTCACCCAGCAGGATCGTGACATTCAGAAGGCATCACAATGCTGAATAACCTTCCACATTAATGCCGGCAGCTATGTTCTCCTTAGAGTATCTGTTGCTATCCATGTTTGTCAGGAAGAAATCAAGTCCTAGTGAATTATGTCTCCAGAATCCAGGTCTCTAATTTAAGATAGATGGATAGCTTTCTGCTTCCAGCTGGGGGTGGGTAGGTATGTTTGGTCCACCTTCTTCTTTGGTTATCTAGAATTGGGATTCATCTGACAAGAGATACCTCCACTTTGGTCAAGCCCAATGAGATCAAAGTATTGTACCTAATGCACACCCCAGGTAAGATCAGGGCCATATCCATCTTGGTCCCTAAGATAAGTATCCCCCCCAAAAAAAGATGGTGATGACATCTACAAAGCAACCAGTGACTGGAAAGGTCTGAGGATGACAACGACTGAACCGATCAGAGTAGACAGGTTGTTGTCTGTCCAGAGACTAAGGCTGTACCTTCTGCCTCTACCTTGATCATGAAACACTTATGAAGCTACCAAGAAACAGAAAGAAGTAGAAAAACATTAAATATAACCTTTGATGAGATTGTCAACACACCCCAAAGATGCAACACTGGTCTTTAGTAAGAGAACTTCCAAAACTATTAAGGAGATCCTTCATACTGCATAACCTGTGGGCTGTGATGTGGGTGGGCACCACACTTGTAACATCATAGATGCATCATCAGGGGTGTCATGGAATTCCAACCTAGTTAAAATTCAATGAGAGAAGCTATCTCAATAAAAGATCATCTAACAAAAAAAATAAACATCAATGGATAAGTGAACCTCCCAGGACTCAAGTTGCATCCTTTTCATATTTTCTCTTTGAGTTTTAATCTTTGGAACTTGAAACACCTCTATATTCATCTGTCTTCTGGTTTTCTGAGGGTCAATCTGAGATTCATATAAGTCCAAGTAGGGAGAGTTCTTAGGAACAACATCTGTGGTGAAGCGATTTAAATGTAGTTGCCACAAGTGATTTCAAACTCTCTCTTCATATGCATTCCCTGTTCAGACAAAGACATTGTCTTTATGCCACCCAACTGTCAGTCATTGAATGCTGGGTGCTCTGTAGTGAAAATGATGGGTCAGTAAATTTCCATTAGCTAATCTTACTCTCAAAATGTAATCAGTGGTAGACAGTCAGAAGCCGTTAGTAGAGTGAACCCTCTAACTGTGTAAGTCTAGATAGTGTATCAAAGTTTCTGATAAAAACCAGTCAGAGAAGGTAGGCAAAACTAGGATAACAGGCTAAAGTCAAAATGCCAGTGAATGCACAACAAGGGTTTATTTCTTGTTCACAGAACACATACAATGAAATCCAATTTCTCACACAGAGAGTTGTCCTCCAGAGGGCGACTTACTTATCCATGCTGCTACATCTCCTATCCCCATCTTCCCTCAAGAGCTATTTACTGATTGGGTGTGAAGATGACATACAACCTACTCATCAGTTATTGGCCTGAATTAATCATTGGGCTCTGCAAGAAAATTGGAAAGTATGTTTCCATGTGTTTGGAAAGGAGAGCCAGACAAGGGTATCAGAAGTATATCTACATAATCTCTTTGGCTATTACGATACACTACAGTAAAAAAACTCCCCAGCCAATCAGTAAGTACTAGTTACATTTTATATAATAGTACACATTAAAGGTTTTGATAGGTAGAATAAAGAACAGAAGAATATTAAAATATGTAGGGGAAGCTGTAGCCACGCCTTCTTAGGGGCTGGCTACAGGTGTGCCTGACCAGGCTTGTGAGGGCGTGGTCAGAGTGACGTAGTGTGACTGAGTTTGCGGTTTCAGTCTCTCTTTGCCGCTTGCTGTACAGGCTGCTACCACGCCGGCTGGCTAGGTTGCTCTGTAACTAAGGCTTTTCCCTATTAAATACCCTTATATTTCTACCTGACTCCGTATTGGTAATTTCCCACTATTAAAATACCTAGATGGGGGGGGGGTATTATACACTCACATTGCACACACACATAACACACAGATACACAAACACACAAAGATACAAAAAAACAACACACATGGATACACAAGTACACACATAAACATACACATAATTTTGTTTTTTAAAAAAGATCTTGTTGGTAGAAAGACACTGCATACAAAATTTCTGAAAGTTTTTTTCAGTGAGCTACGTAATTGGACATTAAATTGTGATCATTTATGCTAAAACAAATGTCTAAATGGAAGAAAAAATAAACAACTCTAGCAGAAGTGATTCAGAAAATTAAAGACCTTTAAAGGGAAATTTGTCTTCACAACTAGAATGAGACCTGTCTTCACAAGGCCCTGGGCTCAATTAACAGTTCCACAAAAACTATGCTTTTAAGGAAGAAAGGATGGAAATGGAAGAGAAAGGAGATCTGTGTCATGATCTGCTATGTTTGAAATCTCTGCCCCAAAATTCTGCTAAAATTAAGCTGCAATGGTCCTGAGAAGTGAGACTTTCAAAGGTAAGGAGGTCATGGGAGCTCCACCTCCATGGATGGATGGATTCCACTATTACAGGAGTGCACTGGCTATTGCAGGAGTGATTTTCTGATTTAAAGGGGCATGGGTTTGCCTTCATACATGATAAAGCATGCTGTCATAAACTGAAGAACAATTTGCTGAATAGCAGAGCCAGTGATCTAAAAATGGGACCATAGAAAATAGTCTGTGATAAAATTGCCTGCAGAATTACATGCCTTCTATTCTAAGAGCCCAACTAAATGGCATACCTTTGACAGTGTTCAGAACGCCTACCTGTGCTGTTTGACTTCACTATCTGCATAATTCCTGGCATTGCTGTGATCTTTCCTACTTACCCAGCTCCCCTTCTCCAAAAACTGGGCAACTTGATCCATGTTTTTTTTTTTTTTTTAAATGGAATCAGCTTAGAATTTATAGCAGTTATATCTACCTCTTCTGTTGTGGCTGAAGTATGAAACTCCACACCTGCTTGGTCCTTGCCATCCCTTAGGGTAGACAGTTTTGTTTGTTGTTTGATGTTTGGGTTTTTATAAGACATGGTTTCTCTGTATAGTCCTGGCTGTCCTGGAACTTGCTCGGTAGACCAGGCTCGTCTCAAACTCAGAGAGACACCTGCCTCTGTATCCTGAGTGCTGGGATTAAAGGCATGTGCTACCACCACCAGGCAGAGTAAACAGCTTTATCCTAACTTTATGTATGGCAATTATTTAGGTTTAGTCAGATTAAACTACTTTTTCCAAAGTAAAAATGGCTAAATTCTTATATTAATTCTATTTCAAATCTATATGTGTGACTCTAAAATTTACCACTATAAGAGTTCTGACAAAGTAAGGCCACACATGATCCCAATTTTATTCCAGAATTTTTATCAGGCGATCTTCATTTTGAATTTTAAAGTAGCTAATTTTTCCTAATGGAGAATTCCCTAATGTTCCAGTACCATATGGTGTTACTGAGCTACAGTCTTTCACAGACCACATTAGGGAAGCTCAAACATAATTCACTACGCACTTGTCAACATTAACCCCACACTGGTACTCTACAAGAAATTAAGCTGAGACCACCCAATTTGTTAAAGTTGTTTCTGACCTGAACCACACACCAATACCAGTAAGGTAAAACATGCTGCCTTCTGATCTCACTCTGCTGGACAATGCTGTTCCACTGGAATTCATTGATAAACACAGGTATTAAAAGCATCTGCCAATATTGCTATGCAACAGCAGTTCTCAATAGATCGTGCTTAAGATGAATGGAAGTGCAGGATGTGTCTATCGCATAGAGTAAGGCACTGGAGATTAATGAGACCAGATGTTCCCAGGAGTTGTGGGGAAGAAACAATGGAACACTTCTCTGCTTTTTCTATTGATTTTCCCTGCCCCTTGTTTTCTCAAGCACACCCCATAATACAACATAGTACATAAGTAAAATGACTCTGTACAATTAAGAATAGGTTATATCCAAGTTGCTAGGTGACCACAGAAGCAATTTGCTACTGTGACAGGGAAATTCAAAGATCTCTCTTAGTTCAATAAGTAAAGAGTATACAAATAAGTATGAATAATCTATAATAAATAAGAACTTAAGAGATGATCCATATCTCTCTCTCTCTCTCTCTCTCTCTCTCTCTCTCTCTCTCTCTCTCTCTCTCTCTTTAAGAGGAACTGGAGCAGCATTGAAAGCAGAGACACAAATGAATTTGAATTTTGAGGTAAAGTGGAAAATGATCACCTCTAACCCAGAGCACTGTTTGCATTTTCCGTAGACCTTTGTTAATGTCGTTATAGGTAACCTTGCTCTTGAGACGATGGGTGATTTTGAAATCCCCAGTGAGAAGCATCTCACTCTGAAAGCCTATTTCCATCCACAGCAAAGTGATACTCAAAGGGCTGAGTCAGGGAACCTAACAGCACTAGCCTTTCAGTCCCCTGCATAGCTCAGAAGTGAAAAGCAAGGCCAAGTATATGTGAAGGAAATGTAATCACCCCTCCACTATATAAAACCCCTCTGTGGTAATCACCAGGAAGCTGCTGAGAGAAAGAGCATTTAATCTAAATGTAAAACAGAAAGTACTCTTGGCCTTCCAGAGTTCAGTCCACTGATGGAAAACATGTCATCTTCTTACCTTTTTCCTCCCTGAAAATGAGTCAGTGTGTTCAGCTCTGAAACTCATCAGCACACCCTTGCTTTCACTTCTCCGAAAATAGGTAAGAAGTCTGTAATTTTGTCTAAGAACGAACACCCTGCAGACACAATGATTTGTGGCAGATAATACAGTTGATTCCAACAGGGAGGTGAGAGATCATAGGTGAGGAGAGCCATCAATCTGTAAAATAAAATCTCTCCAAGTACAGGGCTGCCCATCAGACACATGAGGTGTAGCTCAGGCAGAGGAAACTCTTACCACAGGTACCAGCTCTACAGCTGCCTCTTGATAGCATTATAGTGACACTAGGTCAAGGAAAAGGACATATTTTAAGGGTGAGTAAGTGGGGGAGGGGATTTGCATTTCAAACAACTGTTATGAGACCCTGCTCTATAATTAATAATAAAAATAATAAAATAATAATAATAATAATAATAATAATAATAATAATAATACAAGGATATATGCTTTCTAGAGACTTTTATCTAAACTGTTGCTTTACCACCATGCTATGGGAATTAAGCCCTTAAAACTCTTCTATATATGGGTCAAGACCATGATGGGGAAACCCACAGAAACAGCTGACCTGAGCAAGTGGGAGCTCATGGACCCCAGTCTGACAGCTGAGGAACCAGAATAGGAGTAAACCAGGTCCCCTGAATGTTGGTGTCAGTTAGGAGGCCTGGGCAATCTATGGGGACTCTGTCAATGGGGTCAGTATTAATCCCTACTGCATGAATGGACTTTGGGAGCCCATTTCCCATGGAGGGATACTCTCTCAGCCTAGATACATGGCGTACAGCCTAGGTAGGCCTTATTCCCAATGATACAACAGACATTTGATGATCCCACATGGAAGGCCTCACCCACCCTAGGGAGTGGATGGGGATGGGATGGGGGACTGATGGGGGGACTTGGGAGGATAGGAGGGAGAGGGAACTGGGATGGATACGTAAAATAAGATTGTTTCTAATTTAAATTTTTAAAAAGCTCTTCTATATTTTCTCTCCTTTCCATAATAATTAACATTTTCTTTGGAAGAGGAAGAAAGCTATTTCTCAGTCTTGATACTCCCTTCCATGGAGCTGCAATGGTACCACTAGACTGGTACCATTGAGGTACTTGTTGAGGACGTACTAATGAGTATAATTGAAGGCTCAGCTCAGTCTTTCTCCTAGGACTGAACAACTTATAGAAAACTCACTTTTTTTTACTTTAATGGGATTCTTATCTGACCCAGATGCTCAGAGTTCAAAAGGTTACCCCTGGAGAGAAGGATGTAATATATCATTGCAGGAATATTTCTTTCTCCCTGCATGCCTTTATCATCTCTGCATGTGTCTTTATCTCTGTGTATCATATACTCTCCACCTCACTAGTTTACCCTCACACAGTGTCTGTGTCATCCAGTTCATCATCATGCCAAAATGCATTCTAAAAATTGTGTCTATACCCATAGATTTTCACTGCTCTTATCTTTGGTCAAGGAAACATTTTTTTATTTGACTTTATTTTATGTGCATTGGTGTAAGAATATCAGATCCCCTGGAAGTAGAGTTGCAGACAGTTGTAAGCTGCCATGTGGGTGCAGGGAAGAGAACCCAGGTCCTCTGGAAGAGCAGCCACTTCTCTTAACCACTGAGCCATCTCTCCAGCCCAGGAAACATTTTTTGTTGTGGGTAATAATGCAGAGACTCATTACTGGTCAGAATGTTGATTGTAAATGACTGAGTGTTCATCTGTGAAGGGGTCATATTTATTAACCTGTCATCATCCATGGCTCTGGGAACTTCATAGCTCCCAGAAAAAGGATGAGAAAAATGTAAGAGCTGAAAGATGGAAGGAAGGTTATGGGAGAGGACATGGCATCAAATCACAGCAGCTGTGGTCACTTGCCCATGTCCTGCATGAATGCAAGCCAGTCAAAATTCCAGCATTGATGAGGGAGGAACATCCAAGACTTAAAAACCATCAGAGGAATTATTGGCAGTCAAAGACTGCCGAGGGAAGGAAAAGACACTTGGACGGCCACATACAAATGTGCATATGGGCAGAACTAAATAGATTCAGGGGGTTGTTGACATAAACAAACAAATAAACAAATAAATAAATAAATAATGTGGAGCTGAGGGACTAGGTGTGGGGGTACTAAGAGAAGTGAGAGGAACGTAATAATAAATGGGTATAAATGTATGGAACATTCAAAGAATAAAATACTTTTAAAGAAAGGAGTTCTTTTGGTTATTACACTAAGCTACAACATACAACTTAACATTACAGATAATGTAAGTAATATTTAGATGTTACTTCTAGTCTTATTGTTGAATTAATTGAACTGTCAAAACTAATATTTTTAAGACTCAGAAATTTTGCCTTGGCCCTCCGCCTGCCACCTGCCACCTGCCACCTGAGATTATAATAGAGGGAAAGACGCCACCTGCACCCACTGGAAAAAGGGATGAGAAGACAACAGAATAAGAACACACTCAACAACAGAAAGACCAATATGACACAACCAGAATCTAGGGACTCCACACCAACAAGAACTATGAAGCCCAACACAGAGGATGAAGAAAGGATGGACCATAAAAATTATGTTATGAAGATGATAGAGACCATTAAAGAAGAAACAAGAAAATCACTTAAAGAAATAGAAGAAAAAATGAGCAAAAAATTACATGAAATGGAGGAAAAAACAAACCAAAAAGATTTTACAACCAAATGGACCCAAGAAACAAGGTGGTGTAGCAATCCTAATATCTAAGAAATTAGACTTCAAACTAAAATCAATCAAAAGATATGAAGAAGGACACTTCATACTCATCACAGGAAAAGTCCATCAAGATGAATACTCACCCTGACCTCTCCTGAGCCCTACTCCTACCCAAGGTCCCCATCACCCCAGGATCTCTCTGGGCCTGCAGCTGTAGAGAGTAAACCCACCTGTATAGAGTGGACCTGCCCAGATAGGAAGGACCTCCATGAGTCTGGAAATACCTCACTCTTCCTTCCCCATCTACCATCCCAACCTCTCTTGAATGAGGAGACTACCAGGAGAGGCAAGACCATCCATATCTGCAGACATTGAAGTCTTGGCCCACACACACCACTGGGTGACAAGAGGAAATACAGAGACCCCACCTGCACCCACTGGAAGAAGAGATGGGAAGAAGGCAGAATAAGAACACACTCAACAGAAAGCCCAATATGACACCACAGAATCTAAGGACTCCACACCAGCAAGATCTAAAAAGCACAACACAGATGAAGAAGAAGAGACAGATCTAAAAATCTACTTCATGAAGATGTTTGAGACCCTTAAAGAGGAAACAAGAAAATCACTTAAAGAAATAGAAGAAAAAACAAACAAAAAATTCAAGAAATAGGTAATTCTCTTAAAGAATCTAAAGGAAAAACAACCAAACAAGTGAAGGAAGCACTGGAAACAGTTCAAGGCATGAAAGCTGAAATAGAAACAATAAAGAAAACACAGAATGAGGCGATGCTGGAAATACAAAGGCTGAATAAACTATCAGGATCTAAGGATGTGAGTAAAACCAATAGAATACAAGAAATGGAAGAGAGAATCTCAGCTGTTGAAGACTCACTAGATGATATACAGTCATTGACCAAAGAAAATCTCAAGTCCAACAAATCTCTAACAAAATATATCCAGGAAATATGGGACACCATGAAAAGGCCGAACCTAAGAATAATAGGTATAGAAGAGGGTAAAGAAATACAGCTCAAAGGTACAGAAAACATATTCAATAGAATCATAGAAGAAAATTTCCCCAATCTAAAGAAGGATATGCCTATGAAAGTACAAAAAGCTTACAGAACACCAAATACACTGCACCACAAAAAGAATTCCCCTCACCACATAATAATCAAAGCAGCAAACCTATAGAATAAAGAGAAAATATTAAGAGCAGCAAAGGAAAAATGTCAAGTAACATATAAAGGCAAACCTATCAGAATCACACCTGACTTCTCAATGGAAACTTTGAAAGCCAGAAGGTCCTGGATAGATGTTCTACAAGCTCTAAGGGAACATGGATGCCAACTCAGACTACTGTACCGAGCAAAGCTTTCAATCACTATAGATGGAGAAAACAAGATATTCCGTGACAAAACCATATTTAAACAATATATATCAACAAATCCAGCACTACAGAAAGTCCTAGAGGGAAAACTCCAACCCAATGAAGATAACTACACTCACAAAAACATAGGCAATAGATAATCCAACTTTACCAGATGGGAAAAGAAACAGGAGGGCAAAATCCACACACAATGACACCACCAACAATAAATCCAAAACAAACAAGAACCAACAATCAATGAAGGTTAATATCCCTCAATGTCAATGAACTTAACGTGCCTATAAAAAGATACAGGTTAACAGAATGGTTATGAAGACAGAATCCATCCTTCTGCTGTATGCAAGAAACACATCTCAACTTCGGAGACAGGCATTACCTCATAGTAAAGGGCTGGGAAAAGATTTTCCAATCAAATTGACCCAAGAAATAAGATGGTGTAGCAATTCTAATATCTAACAAATTAGTCTTTAAACTAAAATCAATCAAAAGAGATAAAGAAGGGCATTTCATACTCATCACAGGAAAAGTCCATCAAGATGGATTCTCAACCCTAAATATCTATGCCCCAAATACAAAGGCACCTACATTTGTAAAAGAAACATTACTAAAGCTCAAAGCACACATAAAACCACACACACTTATACTAGGAGACTTCAACACCCCTCTTTCACCACTAGACAGGACCACCAGACAGAAACTAATAAAGAAACAAATGATCTAACAAAAGTTAGGACCCAATTGGGATTAACAGATATCTATAGGACATTCCATACAAACACAAAAGAATGTACCTTCTTCTCAGCTTTACATGGAACCTTCTCCAAAATTGACCACACACTTGGCAGCATAGCAAACCTCCATAGATACAAAAAAATTGAAATAACCCCCTGTATCTTATCAGACCACCACACTTTTAAGATTAGAATAACTGCAATACAAATTGCAGAAAACCTACAAACTCATGGAAATTGAATAACACCCAATTGCACCATTCCTGGGTTGAGGAAGAAATAAAAAGTGAAAGTAAAGACTTCCTAGAATCTAATGAGAATGTAGACACAACATACCCAAACTTATGGGACAATCTGAAAGCAATGCTGAGAGGAAAGTTCATACCACTAAGTGCCCACATGAAGAAACTGGAGCATAGCCACACTAGAGAATTGACAGAACAATTGAAAGCTTTAGAACAAAAAGAAGCAAAGTCACCACAGAGTAGTAAACATCAAGAAAAAATCAAACTGAGGGCTGAAATTAATAAAGTAGAAACTAGGAAAACATTACAAAGAATCAATGAAACAAAGAGTTGGTTCTTTGAGAAGATCAACAAGATAGACAAACCTCTATCCAAACTAACAAAAAGGCAGAGAGAGAGCATGCTAGTTAACACAATCAGAAAT